>NC_143035.1:38775000-38982500 GCF_057628025.1 Oncorhynchus mykiss
CTTAAAAAAGTTCAACTGAGTCATTGGCCGGCCCCTTGAGCACAGACATGATCTGGCGTCAGAGACCCCACCTTTCTATTGTCTCCAATAAAACCCCCTGCTGAGGAAATCCTCTTCAGACCACGTGTACCTCGGTCAGCTGAGGGGGCACAGGTTGAGTTTAGACCACAAAAAACTCAGCTAAGCGTGCAATGGTTGTTGAATTCCTAACCATACCACTAGGAGCATTGGCTACACTGCGGGGAAATGGTTAAACTCGGAGACTGTCGATCGACAGAATAAGATTATCTGTCGACAGAATAAGATTATCTGTCGACAGAATAAGATTAAATCTTAGATACTAATTACTTGTCTGCAGCTAGAAATTATCTCAACCTGGGATGCGAAGACCGACAACCTCCGAAACATCTATCTATGAGAAAATGTCTGAATGGTACTATGAAGTATCCATTCTAACCACGAAATACGTTGATCTTCAGGGATGCAGAGAGAGAGACGCTCGGAGGATGAACTCTCCAACAGACAGACGGACGATTCCAACAGAGATCACAACGACACACTGAGCGTAAATATATATCGATTTCCAGAATATTCCCGAATGAGTGAGCGTTTATGTGCAAAGGATTTCAATTAATATAATTATCAACTGTAGCGATTCCTTTTTTGTTTTTCCCGCCCTTTTCAGTCCACACCCACTTCCCTTTGTCCACCAAGCCGTCATATTGGCTTAGCCCACTAGGGAACCTCCCCTATCATTTCCTTGTAACCATGGCTACTGTTTGTTTGTTTATACATTTCTGTGATTATTAGGTTAGTTAGTAAATAAATGATTAAGACAATTGGTGTACGGATGATTCATAGTGAAGGCTGGTTCGTGCAGATAACCAACAATTTACGACGTTTGGAATGAGACTAATGTGAGGTAAAGAATAATTAATTAAAATATCTGAAGAGTTATATTAGGAAAATTATAACATTGTAATCTGAAGATTTTCCTTGGTGCCCCGACTTCCTAGTTAATTACATTTACATGATTAGTTTAATCACGTAATAATAATTACAGAGAATTGGTTTGATAAAATAACAGTCTTCATTTTAATGATGCCGAAGACACGACAGCAGAATTCTATGAACCGTTATATACAGCAAGTGTCAGACACACACACACACACACACACACACACACACACACACACACACACACACACATATATACACACACACACACACACACACACACACATACACACATATATACACACACATATACAATAGCCAATGTAGAATGCAATGACTGAAGAACATTGCCATTTGAATGTAATTGCTAATACAATAAAAGGCCATTTCACACTAACTGAGATGGCATAATACAGCCCATGGAGAAAAGCTAGTCATGTTGCCATGGTGTTTGTCCCTGGTCCTGGAGACCTAACGGCTGATGGTGTAGTCTGTATCGAGGCTGACGGTGTAGTCTGTATCACGGCTGACAGTGTAGTCTGTATCGAGGCTGACGGTGTAGTCTGTATCACGGCTGACAGTGTAGTCTGTATCGAGGCTGACGGTGTAGTGTGTATTACAGCTGACGGTGTAGTCTGTATCACGGCTGACGGTGTAGTCTGTATCGCTGCTGACGGTGTAGTATGTATTATAGCTGACGGTGTAGTCTGTATCACGGCTGACGGTGTAGTATGTATCACGGCTGACGGTGTAGTCTGTATTGCTGCTGACGGTGTGGTCTGTATCGCTAATGGCAGTGTGGTCTGTATCGCTGCTGACGGTGTGGTCTGTATCGCAGCTGATGGTGTAGTCTGTATCACGGCTGACAGTGTAGTCTGTATCGAGGCTGACGGTGTAGTATGTATTACAGCTGACGGTGTAGTCTGTATCACGGCTGACTGTGTAGTCTGTATCGCTGCTGATGGTGTAGTATGTATCACGGCTGACGGCGTAGTCTGTATTGCTGCTGACGGTGTGGTCTGTATCGCTAATGACAGTGTGGTCTGCATCGCTGCTGACGGTGTGGTATGTATCGCAGCTGATGGTGTAGTCTGTATCGCTGCTGATGGTGTGGTCTGTATCGCTGCTGACGGTGTGGTCTGTATCGCAGCTGACGGTGTAGTATGTATCGAGGCTAACGGTGTAGTATGTATCACGGCTGACGGTGTAGTCTGTATGCTGACGGTGTGGTCTGTATCGTGGCTGACGGTGTAGTCTGTATCGTGGCTGACGGTGTGGTCTGTATCATGGCTGACGGTGTAGTATGTATCGAGGCTGACGGTGTAGTCTGTATCGTGGCTGACGTTGTGGTCTGTATCGCTGATGACGGTGTAGTCTGTATCATGGCTGACGGTGTAGTCTGTATCGCTGCTGACGGTGTAGTCTGTATCGCTGCTGACGGTGTGGTCTGTATCACAGCTGACAGTGTAGTCTGTATCGAGGCTGACGGTGTAGTATGTATTACAGCTGACGGTGTAGTCTGTATCACGGCTGACGGTGTAGTATGTATCACGGCTGACGGTGTAGTCTGTATCGAGGCTGACGGTGTAGTATGTATTACAGCTGACGGTGTAGTCTGTATCACGGCTGACGGTGTAGTAAGTATCACGGCTGACGGTGTAGTCTGTATCGCTGCTGACGGTGTAGTATGTATTACAGCTGACGGTGTAGTCTGTATCACGGCTGACAGTGTAGTATGTATCGCTGCTGACGGTGTGGTCTGTATCGCTGCTGACGGTGTGGTCTGTATCGCAGCTGACGGTGTAGTCTGTATCGCTGCTGACGGTGTGGTCTGTATCGCTGCTGACGGTGTGGTCTGTATCGCAGCTGACGGTGTAGTCTGTATCGAGGCTGACGGTGTAGTCCGTATCGTGGCTGACGTTGTGGTCTGTATCGCTGCTGACGGTGTAGTCTGTATCGTGGCTGACGGTGTAGTCTGTATCGAGGCTGACGGTGTAGTCTGTATCGTGGCTGACGTTGTTCTCTGTATCGCTGCTGAAAGTGTAGTCTGTATCATGGCTGACGGTGTGGTCTGTATCGCTGCTGACGGTGTAGTCTGTATCGCTGCTGACGGTGTGGTCTGTATCGCTGCTGACGGTGTAGTCTGTATCACTGCTGACGGTGTGGTCTGTATCGCTGCTAACGGTGTGGTCTGTATCGCTGCTGACGGTGTAGTCTGTATCGCTGCTGACGGTGTAGTCTGTATCGCTGATGACGGTGTAGTCTGTATCGTGGCTGACGGTGTGGTCTGTATCGCTGTTGACGGTGTAGTCTGTATCGATGCTGACGGTGTAGTCTGTATCGCTAATGACAGTGTAGTCTGTATCGCTGCTGACAGTGTAGTATGTATCGTGGCTGACGGTGTAGTCTGTATCGCTGCTGACGGTGTAGTCTGTATCGCTGCTGACGGTGTAGTCTGTATCGCTGCTGACGGTGTAGTCTGTATCGCTGCTGACGGTGTAGTCTGTATCGCTGCTAATACTTATTTTCCACCATAATTTGCAAATAAATTAATAAAAAATCCTACAATGTGATTTTCTGTATTTTTTTTTCTCATTTTGTCTGTCATAGTTGAAGTGTACCTATGATGAAAATTACAGGCCTCTCTCATCTTTTTTAATTGGGAGAACTTGCACAATTGGTGGCTGATTAAATACTTTTTTGCCCCACTGTACATATGAGATGAGTAATGTAGGGTATGTAAACAAAGTGGCATAGTTTAAAGTGGCTAGTGAAACATTTATTACATAAAGATGCTGTAGATTATATATGGTACAGTATATACATATATATATGAGATGAGTAATGTAGGGTATGTAAACATTATATTAAGTAGCATTGTGTAAAGTGGCTAGTGATATATTTTACATCAATTTCCATCAATTCCCATTATTAAAGTGGCTGGAGTTGAGTCAGTGTGTTGGCAGCAGCCACTCAATGTTAGTGGTGGCTGTTTAACAGTCTGATGGCCTTGAGATAGAAGCTGTTTTTCAGTCTCTCGGTCCCTGCTTTGATGCACCTGTACTGACCTCACCTTCTGGATGATAGCAGGGTGAACAGGCAGTGGCTCGGGTGGTTGTTGTCCTTGATGATCTTTATGGCCTTCCTGTGACATCGGGTGGTGTAGGTGTCCTGGAGGGCAGGTAGTTTGCCCCCGGTGATGCGTTGTGCAGACCTCACTACCCTCTGGAGAGCCTTACGGTTGTGGGCGGAGCAGTTGCCGTACCAGGCGGTGATACAGCCCGACAGGATGCTCTCGATTGTGCATCTGTAGAAGTTTTCCAGTCCCATCGTACAGTTGTGCTTGCAGAATGTCTGGGTTTGGATTGAAAACCTGTCCGAAAATATTGTTTTGCAATTCATACTTGCATTCTTCGGTGCAGTTGAGTGTCTAAATATTTAACTTGTTTTTCTACCTCTAGCTCTGTTTATCACTCTCAACAGTAGCGGGGTAGCTCTAACTCTTAGAGCTACCCCCCTACTGTGGAGAGGGTGTGTCCTATTTACTCATTATATTTCCCTGCTAACGAGGTGTGTTTTCTGTTGTCCTCAAGCTTATTGATGAGCTTGGAGGGTACTATAGTGTTGAATGTTGAGCTATAGTCAATGAACAGCATTCTTACATAGGTATTCCTCTTGTCCAGATGGGATAGGGCGGTGTGCAGTGTGATGGCGATTGCATCATCTGTGGCTCTATTGGGCCTAGGGTATCAGGTAGGGTGGAAGTGATAGGATCCTTGACTAATCTCTCAAAGCACTTCATGATAACAGAAGTGAGTGCTACGGGGTCGGTTGTTGTTTTGCTCAGTTACCTTTGCCTTCTTGGCTACAGGAACAACGGTGGCCATCTTGAAGCATGTGGGGACAGCAGACTGGGATAGGGAGAGATTGAATATATCCGTAAAACACTCCAGTCAGCTGGTCTGCGAAAGGTGTGCATTGCATTTGAGTTATAGGTGTACCTATGTTAGCAAATTTTGTAAACAAAAATACAGTTTAAAAGTCACACACTGGAGGACTGGAGTTGGGCTGTTGGGGGTACTGGAGGACTGGAGGACTGGAGTTGGGCTGTTGGGGGTACTGGAGGACTGGAGTTGGGCTGTTGGGGGTACTGGAGGACTGGAGGACTGGAGTTGGGCTGTTGGGGGTACTGGAGGACTGGAGTTGGGCTGTTGGGGGTACTGGAGGACTGGAGGACTGGAGGACTGGAGTTGGGCTGTTGGGGGTACTGGAGGACTGGAGTTGGGCTGTTGGGGGCACTGGAGGACTGGAGGACTGGAGGACTGGAGTTGGGCTGTTGGGGGTACTGGAGGACTGAAGTTGGGCTGTTGGGGGCACTGGAGGACTGGAGGACTGGAGGACTGGAGTTGGGCTGTTGGGGGTACTGGAGGACTGAAGTTGGGCTGTTGGGGGCACTGGAGGACTGGAGGACTGGAGGACTGGAGTTGGGCTGTTGGGGGTACTGGAGGACTGAAGTTGGGCTGTTGGGGGCACTGGAGGACTGGAGTTGGGCTGTTGGGGGTACTGGAGGACTGGAGTTGGGCTGTTGGGGGTACTGGAGGACTGGAGTTGGGCTGTTGGGGGTACTGGAGGACTGGAGTTGGGCTGTTGGGGGTACTGGAGGACTGGAGTTGGGCTGTTGGGGGTACTGGAGGACTGGAGTTGGGCTGTTGGGGGTACTGGAGGACTGGAGTTGGGCTGTTGGGGGTACTGGAGGACTGGAGTTGGGCTGTTGGGGGTACTGGAGGACTGGAGTGGGGCTGTTGGGGGTACTGGAGGACTGGAGTTGGGCTGTTGGGGGTACTGGAGGACTGGAGTTGGGCTGTTGGGGGTACTGGTGGACTGGAGTGGGGCTGTTGGGAGTACTGGAGGACTGGAGTTGGGCTGTTGGGGGTACTGGAGGACTGGAGTTGGGCTGTTGGGGGTACTGGAGGACTGGAGTTGGGCGTACTGGAGGACTGGAGTTGGGCTGTTGGGGGTACTGGAGGACTGGAGGACTGGAGTTGGGCTGTTGGGGGTACTGGAGGACTGGAGTTGGGCTGTTGGGGGTACTGGAGGACTGGAGTTGGGCTGTTGGGGGTACTGGTGGACTGGAGTGGGGCTGTTGGGAGTACTGGAGGACTGGAGTTGGGCTGTTGGGGGTACTGGAGGACTGGAGTTGGGCTGTTGGGGGTACTGGAGGACTGGAGTTGGGCTGTTGGGGGTACTGGAGGACTGGAGTTGGGCTGTTGGGGGTACTGGAGGATTGGAGTTGGACTGTTGGGGGTACTGGAGGACTGGAGTTGGGCTCTTGGGGGTACTGGAGGACTGGAGTTGGGCTGTTGGGGGTACTGGAGGACTGGAGTTGGGCTGTTGGGGGTACTGGAGGACTGGAGTTGGGCTGTTGGGGGTACTGGAGGACTGGAGTTGGGCTGTTGGGGGTACTGGAGGACTGGAGTTGGGCTGTTGGGGGTACTGGAGGACTGGAGTGGGGCTGTTGGGAGTACTGGAGGACTGGAGTTGGGCTGTTGGGGGTACTGGAGGACTGGAGTTGGGCTGTTGGGGGTACTGGAGGACTGGAGTTGGGCTGTTGGGGGTACTGGAGGACTGGAGTTGGGCTGTTGGGGGTACTGGTGGACTGGAGTTGGGCTGTTGGGGGTACTGGAGGACTGGAGTTGGGCTGTTGGGGGTACTGGAGGACTGGAGTTGGGCTGTTGGGGGTACTGGAGGACTGGAGTTGGGCTGTTGGGGGTACTGGAGGATTGGAGTTGGACTGTTGGGGGTACTGGAGGACTGAAGTTGGGCTGTTGGGGGTACTGGAGGACTGGAGTTGGGCTGTTGGGGGTACTGGAGGACTGAAGTTGGGCTGTTGGGGGTACTGGAGGACTGGAGTTGGGCTGTTGGGGGTACTGGAGGACTGGAGTTGGGCTGTTGGGGGTACTGGAGGACTGAAGTTGGGCTGTTGGGGGTACTGGAGGACTGAAGTTGGGCTGTTGGGGGTACTGGAGGACTGGAGTTGGGCTGTTGGGGGTACTGGAGGATTGGAGTTGGACTGTTGGGGGTACTGGAGGACTGGAGTGGGGCTGTTGGGAGTACTGGAGGACTGGAGTTGGGCTGTTGGGGGTACTGGAGGACTGGAGTTGGGCTGTTGGGGGTACTGGAGGACTGGAGTTGGGCTGTTGGGGGTACTGGAGGACTGGAGGACTGGAGTTGGGCTGTTGGGGGTACTGGAGGACTGGAGGACTGGAGTTGGGCTGTTGGGGGTACTGGAGGACTGGAGTTGGGCTGTTGGCGGTACTGGAGGACTGTAGTTGGGCTGTTGGGGGTACTGGAGGACTGGAGGACTGGAGTTGGGCTGTTGGGGGTACTGGAGGACTGGAGGACTGGAGTTTGGCTGTTGGGGGTACTGGAGGACTGGAGTTGGGCTGTTGGGGGTACTGGAGGACTGAAGTTGGGCTGTTGGGGGTACTGGAGGACTGGAGTTGGGCTGTTGGGGGTACTGGAGGACTGGAGTTGGGCTGTTGGGGGTACTGGAGGACTGGAGGACTGGAGTTGGGCTGTTGGGGGTACTGGAGGACTGGAGTTGGGCTGTTGGGGGTACTGGAGGACTGGAGTTGGGCTGTTGGGGGTGCTGGAGGACTGGAGTTGGGCTGTTGGGGGTACTGGAGGACTGGAGTTGGGCTGTTGGGGGTACTGGAGGACTGGAGTTGGGCTGTTGGGGGTACTGGAGGACTGGAGGACTGGAGTTGGGCTGTTGGGGGTACTGGAGGACTGGAGTTGGGCTGTTGGGGGTACTGGAGGACTGGAGTTGGGCTGTTGGGGGTGCTGGAGGACTGGAGTTGGGCTGTTGGGGGTACTGGAGGACTGGAGTTGGACTGTTGGGGGTACTGGAGGACTGGAGTTGGGCTGTTGGGGGTGCTGGAGGACTGGAGTTGGGCTGTTGGGGGTACTGGAGGACTGGAGTTGGGCTGTTGGGGGTACTGGAGGACTGGAGTTGGGCTGTTGGGGGTACTGGAGGACTGGAGGACTGGAGTTGGGCTGTTGGGGGTACTGGAGGACTGGAGTTGGGCTGTTGGGGGTACTGGAGGACTGGAGTTCGGCTGTTGGGGGTACTGGAGGACTGGAGTTGGGCTGTTGGGGCTACTGGAGGACTGGAGTTGGGCTGTTGGGGGTACTGGAGGACTGGAGTTGGGATGTTGGGGGTGCTGGAGGACTGGAGTTGGGCTGTTGGGGGTACTGGAGGACTGGAGTTGGGCTGTTGGGGGTACTGGAGGACTGGAGTTGGGCTGTTGGGGGTACTGGAGGACTGGAGTTGGGCTGTTGGGGGTGCTGGAGGACTGGAGTTGGGCTGTTGGGGGTACTGGAGGACTGGAGTTGGGCTGTTGGGGGTACTGGAGGACTGGAGTTGGGCTGTTGGGGGTACTGGAGGATTGGAGTTGGGCTGTTGGGGGTACTGGAGGATTGGAGTTGGACTGTTGGGGGTACTGGAGGACCAGAATTGGGAACCACTGGCCTACAGTATGATGGGATTAGCCTTATCAGCATTTGCAATGCACCCCTCGACATTGTCCATCTAAAGCAGAGAATAGTTTAACTCACACACCGTTTACACATTATTCAGCTTTTTGTCCTTTATTTACAAAACGACACCAATGGATATGAAAATAATCATTATACTTGATTTCGTACATGCCTTGTGCTGACGTGAAATTGTTTAGTGCAAATCCAACCCTTGTAATCTAGATAGTGAAATGTCTCGGAACAGGACATAACCAGATCTTTAGCTTAAAACAATAGTACTACTACGACTACCAAGTTACTTTTCTGGGGTCTGAGTGGCACTCGGAGTTGCCACTGTGACAACGAAGATGGTTTTCCTACGACTGCCATATCGTTGCATTGTCCATGTTAAATGTGTTTCAATTGTTCAAGAAAGAAAGAATAGTTTTAGGCTTTTATGAAATACATTTTATTCAACAGGCTGAGATGACACAAAATGCTTTTTAATTTCACCATACAACAATACAGTATTTTAGAGTTTGCCATATCTTAGATATTCATGCGGTTTAAGTTTGTCGTGACAACAAGGTGAAGGTGCTCTCTACTCCAAACGGCACAACAGAATCATTCAGATTGACCAAAGCACAGCATATTACAACCATCTAGTCTGAGGGAGGTCTCCTTTCATATCCACAGCATATTACAACCATGTAGTCTGAGGGAGGTCTCCTTTCATATCTCATCTTCACAGGGGGAATCCAGTGAACATGAGTGTCTTGATAGAGGTCAGCTGTTGAATCTACTGTAGTACATGTCCTCTTTCAGGCCAGACGGATGTCAATATGAACATCAGATTTGACTTTTTGTAGGTTAGGAAAATTGTAGGTTAGGTCAAAGTTAGGAAAAGGGTTTGACTCAACTGAAAAAAAAAAAAAAAATGTGTTGTTGACATTCCTTTGAAAAAACTGCTGGATCACTTCTATCTTCTAGATTACATGGCACCATTCAAGACAAGACGGTTGTTTTTATCGATCTGTTGTCAGTGTCAGCACGGTAGACCTAGGGCAGCCGTCATAATAAACTGACAGATTTTTATAGGGATTTTGGTATTATGCCAATTAGATTCCAGTGGACACATCGAACTTTGGGGGTTCAAAAAAAACATTATGCTAATGTCTCCAGTCATATAAAGTGTAGTATAATTTGTCCCATAAAGACAGAAATGTCTCTGACCTGCCTTTGCCTACTCCCTTCACTATAATAAATATTGGAGCTCCGCCATCTGGTCTCGCTGTCACGTTCTGACCATAGTTCTTGTGTGTTTTCCTTTGTTTTAGTGTTGGTCAGGATGTGAGCTGAGTGGGCATTCTATGTTGTGTGTCTAGTTTGTCCATTTCTATGTTTGGCCTGATATGGTTCTCAATCAGAGGTAGGTGTTAGTCATTGTCTCTGATTGGGAACCATATTTAGGTAGCCTGTTTTGTGTTGGGGTTTGTGGGTGGTTGTTTCCTGTTTTCTGTCTATGCACCAGATAGGACTGTTTTTTTTTTTTTTTTGTTGCCACGTTTGTTATTTTGTAGTTGTGTAGTTGGTCCATTTGGTCCTCCTCTCCTTCGCCGGGAAGAAAGACGTTACGCTCGCCTTGTGCCCTTGTACAACTCCTGACAGTTGGTGTGTTCTTCAAAACACAGTGGTCAACTCCTGACAGTCGGTGTGTTCTTCAAAACACAGTGGTCAACTCCTGACAGTCGGTGTGTTCTTCAGAACCCAGTGGTCAACTCCTGACAGTCGGTGTGTTCTTCAGAACCCAGTGGTCAACTCCTGACAGTCGGTGTGTTCTTCAGAACCCAGTGGTCAACTCCTGACAGTCATGGCATTATTCACAAATTTTGAAACCGATGTCTGTTGACAAACATGGAGGTGATTGACAGTCAAGATAGATGACTAATCTGTTACTCTTTAATCAGAAAGAGTACTGATTAGCATTAGCAGGCAGTCAAAATAACAGCCCAAGACCAGAACGCTGTGCTGTTGAGTGTCTCTCACTTCAGTGTGATGATACATACCAAGTTTTGACAGTTAAATCCCTATTTAAAGCATGTTTGCTGTGAAGGCCTGTTATTGCCACGACCAGAGGGTATGTCCTTCACAGGAACATGAGCAGCTCTGACACTGCTGCTTATCAACGTCCAGACTGACTGATCTCTCTGATACACACACACACACACACACACACAGAGATAAACATGCGCGCGCACACACACACACACACAAAAACACATGCATGCCGACACACACACACACACACAAAAAAACATGCATGCCGACACACACACACACACACACACACACACGCACACACAGATAAACATGCACACACACACACACACACACAAAAACACATGCATGCTGACACACACACACACACACATCTGCAGCAGTGAAGCACAGTGAAACAGGACCAACGACATCACATCGCCTCCAGCTACTCCAGGTGCTCTGTTTGTGTCCGTTTCCCTGAAATCCATCCGTTTGCTGTGACAGCAGGCGTAGACGGTCCATTCTGGCGGACGGTGCTGAAACTGTCTGTAGAATGGCTGGTCGTGTAGCGAGGTGTGATTACCTCACAGCGAGGTACTTCTCTGAATACTAACACCGCAGGCTACCAGCTACCAGACAGGCCTTTGTCCCAAATGGCACCCTATTTCCTTTAAAAAGGTATTAATTACTACAACCTGTGTGTCCTGGTCAAAAAGTAGTGCACTATATAGGAAATAGTGTGTTTTTTTACTGAGACGCAGCTCTACGACAGGGTTCATTTGACTGCCAGCAGACATCTTGTTTTCCAGGCAGGCTGTGTACTTACAGACATGCTTCATTTATGTGTACTCTAAAAACACATATGACATACACATTAAAAACACGTGTGAAATACATGACTAACACGTGTGAAATACATGACTAACACGTGTGAAATACTTTACTAACACGTGTGAAATACATGACTAACACGTGTGAAATACTTTACTAACACGTGTGAAATACTTTACAAACAGGTGTGAAATACTTTACAAACACGTGTGAAATACTTTACAAACACGTGTGAAATACTTTACAAACAGGTGTGAAATACTTTACAAACACGTGTGAAATACATTACTAACACGTGTGAAATACATTACTAACACGTGAAATAGATTACTAACACATGTGAAATACGTTACTAACACGTGTGAAATACTTTACTAACACGTGTGAAATACTTTACAAACAGGTGTGAAATACTTTACAAACAGGTGTGAAATACTTTACAAACACGTGTGAAATACATTACTAACACGTGAAATACATTACTAACACATGTGAAATACGTTACTAACACATGAAATACATTACTAACACATGTGAAATACATGACTAACACGTGTGAAATACTTTACTAACACGTGTGAAATACTTTACAAACAGGTGTGAAATACTTTACAAACACATGTGAAATACTTTACAAACAGGTGTGAAATACTTTACAAACACGTGTGAAATACATTACTAACACGTGAAATAGATTACTAACACACGTGAAATACATTACTAACACATGTGAAATACGTTACTAACACATGAAATACATTACTAACACATGTGAAATACATTACTAACGCGTGTGAAATAGATTACTAACACGTGTGAAATACATTACTAACGCGTGTGAAATACATTACTAACACATGTGAAATACATTACTAACACATGTGAAATACATTACTAACACATGTGAAATACATTACTAACACATGAAATACATTACTAACACATGTGAAATACGTTACTAACACATGAAATACATTACTAACACATGTGAAATACATTACTAACACGTGTGAAATACATTACTAACACATGAAATACATTACTAACACATGTGAAATACATTACTAACGCGTGTGAAATAGATTACTAACACGTGTGAAATACGTTACTAACACATGAAATACATTACTAACACATGTGAAATACATTACTAACGCGTGTGAAATAGATTACTAACACGTGTGAAATACGTTACTAACACATGAAATACATTACTAACACATGTGAAATACATTACTAACACGTGTGAAATAGATTACTAACACGTGTGAAATACATTACTAACACGTGTGAAATACATTACTAACACGTGTGAAATACATTACTAACATGTGTGAAATAGATTACTAACACGTAAATACTTTTCTAACACGTAAAAAACATTACTAACATGTTAAATACATTACTAACACATGTTAAATACATTACTAACATGCTAAATACAATACTAACACGTGTGAAATAGATTACTAACACGTGTGAAATACGTTACTAACACATGAAATACATTACTAACACATGTGAAATACATTACTAACGCGTGTGAAATAGATTACTAACACGTGTGAAATACATTACTAACACATGTGAAATACATTACTAACACGTGTGAAATACATTACTAACACACGTGAAATACATTACTAACACATGTGAAATACGTTACTAACACATGAAATACATTACTAACACATGTGAAATACATTACTAACGCGTGTGAAATAGATTACTAACACGTGTGAAATACATTACTAACGCGTGTGAAATACATTACTAACACATGTGAAATACATTACTAACACATGTGAAATACATTACTAACACATGTGAAATACATTACTAACACATGAAATACATTACTAACACATGTGAAATACGTTACTAACACATGAAATACATTACTAACACATGTGAAATACATTACTAACACGTGTGAAATACATTACTAACACATGAAATACATTACTAACACATGTGAAATACATTACTAACGCGTGTGAAATAGATTACTAACACGTGTGAAATACGTTACTAACACATGAAATACATTACTAACACATGTGAAATACATTACTAACACGTGTGAAATAGATTACTAACACATGTGAAATACATTACTAACACGTGTGAAATAGATTACTAACACGTGTGAAATACATTACTAACACGTGTGAAATACATTACTAACACGTGTGAAATACATTACTAACACGTGTGAAATAGATTACTAACACGTGTGAAATAGATTACTAACACGTGTGAAATACATTACTAACACGTGTGAAATACATTACTAACATGTGTGAAATAGATTACTAACACGTGAAATACTTTTCTAACACGTAAAAAACATTACTAACATGTTAAATACATTACTAACACATGTTAAATACATTACTAACATGCTAAATACAATACTAACACGTGTGAAATACATTTGTGGATTTGTTGTTTAGATTTTGTGCTTTTTATAACTTTTATTGATCTGTTATTGATGTTAAAATATTGACAGTTACAGTGTAGATTTTACCGTATAATGTCCCATTATAGTAGCTATTAATAAAATACCTGAATAAATATATCCTTAAAATAAAATACCTGAGTAAATATTATCTATATATATATAATAATAATATATAATATATAATATATATATTATTATATATATCCTTATAATATATATTTGCAGAATTCTGCATGCAGAGTCTCAATTTGGTGTTTGTTCCATTTTGTGAATTCTTGGTTGGTGAGCGGACCCCAGACCTCACAACCATAAATGGCAATAACTAATTCAAGCATTTTTAGCCAGATTCTAATTGGCATGTAAAATTTTATGTTATTTTTGATGGCATATAAGGCCCTTCTTGCCTTGTCTCTCAGATCGTTCACAGCTTTGTAGAAGTTACCTGTGGCGCTGATGTTTAGGCCAATGTATGTATAATTTCTTTGGGTGCTCTAGGGCAACGGTGTCTAGATGGAGTTTATATGTGTTGCCATGGCGACTGACCCCTTTTTGGAACACCACTATTTTGGTCTTACTGAGATTTACTGTCAGGGCCCAGGTCTGTCAGGGCCCAGGTCTGTCAGGGCCCAGGTCTGTCAGGGCCCAAGTCTGTCAGGGCCCAGGTCTGTCAGGGCCCAGGTCTGTCAGGGCCCAGGTCTGTCAGGGCCCAGGTCTGTCAGGGCCCAAGTCTGTCAGGGCCCAGGTCTGTCAGGGCCCAGGTCTGTCAGGGCCCAGGTCTGTCAGGGCCCAGGTCTGACAGGGCCCAGGTCTGTCAGGGCCCAGGTCTGTCAGGGCCCAGGTCTGTCAGGGCCCAGGTCTGTCAGGGCCCAGGTCTGGCAGAATCTGTGCAGAAGATCTAGGTGCTGCAGGCCCTCCTTGGTTGGTAGGCCCTCCTTGGTTGGTGACAGAAGCACCAGATCATCCGCAAAGAGTAGACATTTGGCTTCAGATTCTAGTAGGGTGAGGCCGGGTGCTGCAGACTGTTCTAGTGCCCGCGCCAATTCGTTGATATATATGTTGAAGAGGGCGGGGCTTAAGCTGCATCCCTGTCTCACCCCACAGCCCTGCGTGAAGAAATGTGTGTATTTTAACCACACACTTGTTTGTGTACATGGATTTTATAATATCGTATGTTTTACCCCCAACACCACTTTCTATCAATTTGTATAGCAGACCCTCATGCCAAATTTAGTCGAAGGCTTTTTTTAAATCAACAAAGCATGAGAAGACTTTGCCTTTGTTTTGGTTTGTTTGTTTGTCAATTAGGGTGGTGCAGGGTGAATACGTGGCCTGTCGTACGATGATTTGGTAAAAAAGATAATTTGACATTTGCTCAGAACATTGTTTTGAGGAAAATGTACGAGTGCTGTCAATGATAATGCAGAGGATTTTCCCAAGGTTCCTGTTGACGCATATCCCACGGTAGTTATTGGGGCCAAATTTGTCTACACTTTTGTCGATTGGGGTGATCAGTCCTTGGTTCCAAATATTGGTGAAGATGCCAGAGCTGAGGATGATGTTGAAGCGTTTTAGCGTAGCCAATTGAAATTTGTTGTCTGTATATTTTATCATTTCATTGAGGATACCATCAACACCACAGGCATTTTTGTATTTTATCATGTGTATGTTTTTACTGTTTGATCTTTGCTATAGAGACAAAAAATATTGCAGAAGAGGTTTACCAATACTTCTCCGTTTTGGATAGATAATACTTTGTGTTGTTTGTTTAGTGTTTTCCAATTTTCCCAGAAGTGGTTAGAGTCTATGGATTCTTCATTTACATTGAGTTGATTTCTGACGTGCTGTTCCTTCTTTTTCCGTAGTGTATTTCTGTATTGTTTTAGTGATTCACCATAGTGAAGGCGAAGACTCAGGTTTTCCGGGTCTCTATGTTTTTGGTTGGACAGGTTTCTCAATTTATTTTCTTAGGTTTATGCATTATTCATCAAGCCATTTGTCATTGCTGTTAATTTGCTTTAGTTTTCTGTTTGAAATTCTTAGATTAGATAGAGAGCTGAGAGGTCAAATATACTGTTAAGATTTTCTACTGCCAAGTTTACACCTTCACTATTACAGTGAAACATTTTGTCCAGAAAGTTGTCTAGAAGGGATTGAATTTGTTGTTGCCTAATTGGTTTTTGGTAGGTTTCCACACTGCATTCCTTCCATCTATAGCATGTCTTAATATTACTCAGTTCCTTTGGCTTTGATGCCTCATGAATGAGTATTGCTCTGTTCAAGTAGACTGTGATTTTGCTGTGATCTGATAGGGGTGTCAGTGGGCTGACTGTGAACGCTCTGAGAGACTCTGGGTTGAGGTCAGTGATAAAGTAGTCTACAGTACTTCTGCCTAGAGATGGGCTATAGGTGTACCTACCATAGGAGTCCCCTCGAAGCCTACCATTGACTATGTACATACCCAGCTTGCGACAGAGCTGCAGGAGTGTGACCCGTTTATGTTGGTTATGTTGTCATATTTGTGCCTAGGGGGGCATATGGGGGAGGGAATGCTGTCACCTCCAGGCAGGTGTTTGTCCCCCTGTGTGCTGAGGGTGTTAGATTCTTGTCCAGTTCTGGCATTCATTTCACCACAGACTAGTACATGTCCCTGGGCCTGGAAATGATTGATTTCCCCCTCCAGGATGGAGAAGCTGTCTTCATTAAAGTATGGTGATTCTAGTGGGGGGATATAGGTAGCACACAGGAGGACATTTTTCTCTGTTAAGATCATATACTTTAGAATTTCTAGCCAAATGTAAAATGTTCCTGTTTTGATTCATTTAATAGAGTGGGTTAGGTCTGCTCTATATCACATTAGCATACCCCCCTGAGTCTCTTCCCTGCTTCACACCTGGTAGTGTGGTGGATGGGACTACCAGCTCTCTGTAACCTAGTAGGCAACCAGTGGCTCCATCTCCTCTGTACCACCCACCTGGTAGTGTGGTGGATGGGACTACCATCTCTCTGTAACCTAGTAGGCAACCAGTGGGTCCATCTCCTCTGTACCACCCACCTGGTAGTTTGGTGGATGGGACTACCAGCTCTCTGTAACCTAGAGGGCAACCAGTGGGTCCATCTCTTCTGTACCATGTTTCTTGTAGGATGACAATGTCTGTATTTCTGATTTCTTTGGTGAAGTCCGGGTTCCTGCTCTTTAGGCCAAAGGCAGATGACCTCTGACCTGGGATATTCCAGGATGAGATGGTGAAGGCTTTGTGTTCCATAAAGTGTCCAATGTTGTTAGTCGTGTGGTTTGGCCTCAGACCAGTAAGTGTGAGCAAAGCCTGCTGAGCATCTGGTACTTGACATTGGCTTGGTCTAGTTTAAGAGTGGGGGTTGGGCCTGTTTGCTTGCTCACGGCCTGGGCGTATGTGTGATTTCCATGTTGAGGCCTTCTTTGCGGGGGGCCTCTCTGACTCTCCCTGTCAGTCTCTCCCTCTCTCTCTCTCTCTCTCTCTCTCTGACTGACTCTCCCTGTCAGTCTCTCCCTCTCTCTCTCTCTCTCTCTCTGACTGACTCTCCCTGTCAGTCTCTCCCTCTCTCTCTCTCTCTCTCTCTCTCTCTCTCTGACTGACTCTCCCTGTCAGTCTCTCTCTCTCTCTCTCTCTCTCTCTCTCTCTCTCTCTCTCTCTCTCTCTCTCTGACTGACTCTCCCTGTCAGTCTCTCCCTCTCTCTCTCTCTCTCTCTCTCTCTCTCTCTGACTGACTCTCCCTGTCAGTCTCTCTCTCTCTACCTCTCTCTCTCTCTCTCTCTCTCTCTCTCTGACTGACTCTCCATGTCAGTCTCTCTCTCTCTCTCTCTCTCTCTCTGACTGACTCTCCCTGTCAGTCTCTCCCTCTCTCTCTCTCTCTCTCTCTCTGACTGACTCTCCCTGTCAGTCTCTCTCTCTCTACCTCTCTCTCTCTCTCTCTCTCTCTCTCTGACTGACTCTCCCTGTCAGTCTCTCCCTCTCTCTCTCTCTCTCTCTCTCTCTCTCTCTCTGACTGACTCTCCCTGTCAGTCTATCCCTCTCTCTCTCTCTCTCTCTCTGACTGACTCTCCCTGTCAGTCTCTCCCTCTCTCTCTCTCTCTCTCTCTCTCTCTCTCTCTGACTGACTCTCCCTGTCAGTCTCTCCCTCTCTCTCTCTCTCTCTCTCTCTCTCTCTGACTGACTCTCCCTGTCAGTCTCTCTCTCTCTACCTCTCTCTCTCTCTCTCTCTCTCTCTCTGACTGACTCTCCCTGTCAGTCTCTCCCTCTCTCTCTCTCTCTCTCTGACTGACTCTCCCTGTCAGTCTCTCTCTCTCTCTCTCTCTCTACCTCTCTCTCTCTCTGACTGACTCTCCCTGTCAGTCTCTCTCTCTCTCTCTCTCTCTACCTCTCTCTCTCTCTCATGTTCTTCTTATTCTATCACCCATAAAAATGTGTTCTTCACAGTTCTACACATTGTTGGGTGGTGAGTACAGTACTCAACTAGTTGTCATATGATGTATCAGGGCTGGATGGTGAGTACAGTACTCAACTAGTTATTATGATGTATCAGGGCTGGGTGGTGAGTACAGTACTCAACTAGTTATCATATGATATATCAGGGCTGGATAGTGAGTACAGTACTCAACTAGTTATTATGATGTATCAGGGCTGGGTGGTGAGTACAGTACTCAACTAGTTATTATGATGTATCAGGACTGGGTGGTGAGTACAGTACTCAACTAGTTATCATATGGTGTATCAGGGCTGGATAGTGAGTACAGTACTCAACTAGTTATTATGATGTATCAGGGCTGGATGGTGAGTACAGTACTCAACTAGTTATATGATGTATCAGGGCTGGATGGTGAGTACAGTACTCAACTAGTTATCATATGGTGTATCAGGGCTGGATGGTGAGTACAGTACTCAACTAGTTATATGATGTATCAGGGCTGGGTGGTGAGTACAGTACTCAACTAGTTATATGATGTATCAGGGCTGGATGGTGAGTACAGTACTCAACTAGTTATATGATGTATCAGGGCTGGATGGTGAGTACAGTATAGAGCTGTTGCTTGGACTGCATGTCAAATGACACCCTATTCCCAGATTTATTGCACACATTGACTAGAGCCCTGGGAAGATCTTTATGAGCGCTGGTCTAATGTAGTGCACTAAATAGGGAATAGGGTGCCATAGGGCTCTGGTCTAAATTAGTGCACTAAATAGGGAATAAGGTGCCATAGGGCTCTGGTATAAAGTAGTGCACTAAATAGGGAATAGGGTGCCATAGGTCTGTGGTCTAAAGTAGTGCACTAAATAGGGAATAGAGTGCCATTTGGATCGCAAGCCTTAATATCCTGTACAGACATCAGACATCATCTTATTGGCTGACCCTAACTTACAGTACACTGTAGACACAGCGGCCAGATCGGTATATTGGTGTATGAAAGACATCTACCACTTAATAAAAACGTTTTAATGGGTTTGATGATCAGTTAAATTCAAAAAGGCTTCCAATTGATTGAACAGCCATGATGACAGGCCAGCACAGAACACAGCATCTCCAGGAGAGGAGCTGATTAGCCGATAAACATGGGATGAAAGAAACCCACTCTGAACCCGATGCCAAGACTCTCATATTAAATATAATGTATGTTGGGCTTAATTGGCACATGGAATGACGTTTGAAATAGGGATGAATAGCACGATAAGAACAGCTAGAGATGTAAGAACTACGGGTCTTTAAGTCTGACATCTGTGTGTTGTTTTTAATTGGCCAGCACCATTATATTGGTTGGAGAATATTGTCATAGGATTTCTGCCAAAACCATCAAATTAAAAACCATGATGTGTGTCAAAAAAAGCAGGCGGTGCTGGTTTCTACCTCATTCTGCCATCTGGGTAAGGTTTTCAGAGACCTGCACAGTATCTTATGTTGGAGAATATCTTAGTTCATCAAGCCTAAAGCAGGCGGTGCTGGTTTCTACCTCATTCTGCCATCTGGGTAAGGTTTTCAGAGACCTGCACAGTATCTTATGTTGGAGAATATCTTAGTTCATCAAGCCTAAAGCAGGCGGTGCTGGTTTCTACCTCATTCTGCCATCTGGGTAAGGTTTTCAGAGACCTGCACAGTATCTTATGTTGGAGAATATCTTAGTTCATCAAGCCTAAAGCAGGCGGTGCTGGTTTCTACCTCATTCTGCCATCTGGGTAAGGTTTTCAGAGACCTGCACAGTATCTTATGTTGGAGAATATCTTAGTTCATCAAGCCTAAAGCAGGCGGTGCTGGTTTCTACCTCATTCTGCCATCTGGGTAAGGTTTTCAGAGACCTGCACAGTATCTTATGTTGGAGAATATCTTAGTTCATCAAGCCTAAAGCAGGCGGTGCTGGTTTCTACCTCATTCTGCCACCTGGGTAAGGTTTTCAGAGACCTGCACAGTATCTTATGTTGGAGAATATCTTAGTTCATCAAGCCTAAAGCAGGCGGTGCTGGTTTCTACCTCATTCTGCCATCTGGGTAAGGTTTTCAGAGACCTGCACAGTATCTTATGTTGGAGAATATCTTAGTTCATCAAGCCTAAAGCAGGCGGTGCTGGTTTCTACCTCATTCTGCCACCTGGGTAAGGTTTTCAGAGACCTGCACAGTATCTTATGTTGGAGAATATCTTAGTTCATCAAGCCTAAAGCAGGCGGTGCTTTAGCCTAGTTAGTTAGTGAGTCTGGTTTCAACTCACAGGTTGGAGAATATCTTAGTTCATAACGCAGGCGGTGCTGTTGCCTAGTGGGTCTGTTGGTGTCTAGTTTCTGGTCAGCCGTCTCCATTACTCATCAGCACTGGAGTTGAATTCCAAATGGCAGCTTATTCCCTTAGTAGTCCACTACTTTTAACCAGGTTCAACCAGAGCTCTGGTCAAAGTAGTGTACTATATAGGGAATTAGGGTGCCATTTGAGATGAACTTTGGCTCTTGCTCTGTTCTAAGCTAAGGTGGTTGCTGGTCCCACAATGTTAGCAGTAAGAGCCGGAACTACCTTTGCATATTCATCCTCCAGGCTTACCTCACCTGTAATGACACACTTGGAAATCTGAGCACGTCTAGGCTTGCGGCCAAAGCATGATCGATTTGTCTCTCCAGCTATCTCCACACCACAGCAATCAAATTCCACATTTTAGGGAATGGGTTGTACCTGACTAGAATTTGTGATGACTTCTAGAGATTCTGGCTGGAAGGAGAGAGTGAGTCAGAGAAAGTGAGTCAGAGTGAGAGGGTCAGAGAGTCAGAGTGAGAGATTCAGGTAGAGAGAGAGAGTCAGAGAGAGTGAGAGAGAGTGAAAGAGTCAGAGAGAGTGAGAGAGAGAGAGAGAGAGAGAGAGTGAGAGAGTGAGAGAGAGAGTCAGAGACAGTCAGAGAGTCAGAGAGAGTCAGAGAGTGAGAGAGTCAGAGAGAGAGTCAGAGAGAGTGTGAGAGAGAGAGAGTGAAAGAGTGAGAGAGAGAGTCAGAGAGAGTCTGAGAGAGTCAGAGAGGCAGAGAGAGAGTCTGACAGTGAGCGAGTCAGCGAGAGAGTGAGAGAGTCAGAGAGAGAGTGAGAGAGTCAGAGAGAGAGTGAGAGACTCCGAGAGTGAGAGTAAGAGTCAGGGAGAGAGAGTCAGAGAGAGAGAGTCAGAGAGAGGGGACAGATGTAATCGGGGAGAGGTTTCCATTCAACATTTTTATGCGCATAATAAAGTTGGATACAAAAATGTCACGACAGGCCTGACGGAACCAAATGTCGACCAAAAAAAATACGCTAGGACAAGGTGGGATCCTTCTGTGATGGTAAAATTATTTATGCAAAAATTCTCGGTGGTAACACTTTTATGCAAAAAAATGTGATATAATAACCATCATATCGAAGTGATTCTGTGTGGTCCTCCCGCTACGACTCAGAAACCATGCCGTTTATTAAGGTACAGATGAAATACATGATGATGAACTTCCCAGGGTGGTGAAAAGAGCAAGGTGATGAGCTGGATCCTCTTTTCCAATAAATATAGATGGTCTTATTCTGGTGACACGATGATCGATGATTGGCTGCCGTTTGACAACTAAAAATGATCTCGCTATATTGTCCATAATAACCTCATCATGTGGGCGATACCCACACTGTATCTGCTATCTGTAGGCTAGAGATCACGTGCCTGTACCAGAATGGGCACACTCGCTATATAACGCAATTGTTTTTGTAAGAAAACCATCAGTAGAGTTGAAAATGCGACGGAAATCCATTTAACTTTGGCATATGGGAATTTAACCGCGAAAGGAGGATGTCGTTCTGTGATGGTGATTTATTGTAAAGTAGAACAGTCTCCTGTAATGTTTAGTTTAGTTTAATTTATTATTTCGACCATTTTACAAAACAAGCACACATAAAACTTAAAAGCCATACATGCACATGAATAAAATCATCAAGGATAACACACAATAAAGTCTGGGACTTATTTCCATTGTTAAATCATCGAGGATAACACACAATAAAGTCTGGGACTTATTTCCATTGTGGTCCTTTTAATTGTGGAGGACCACAATGGGGATGTAAAGTAGAACAGTCTCCTGTAATGGTGATGTAAAGTAGAACAGTCTCATGTAATGGTAATGTATTGTAAAGTTGAACAGTCTCCTGTAATGGTGATGTAAAGTAGAACAGTCTCCTGTAATGGTAATGTATTGTAAAGTAGAGCAGTCTCCTGTAATGGTGATGTAAAGTAGAACAGTCTCCTGTAATGGTAATGTATTGTAAAGTAGAGCAGTCTCCTGTAATGGTGATGTAAAGTAGAATAGTCTCCTGTAATGGTGATGTAAAGTAGAATAGTCTCCTGTAATGGTGATGTAAAGTAGAACAGTCTCCTGTAATGGTGATGTAAAGTAGAACAGTCTCCTGTAATGGTAATGTATTGTAAAGTAGAACAGTCTCCTGTAATGGTAATGTATTGTAAAGTAGAACAGTCTCCTGTAATGGTGATGTATTGTAAAGTAGAACAGTCTCCTGTAATGGTGATGTAAAGTAGAACAGTCTCCTGTAATGGTGATGTAAAGTAGAACAGTCTCCTGTAATGGTGATGTAAAGTAGAACATTCTCCTGTAATGGTGATGTAAAGTAGAACAGTCTCATGTAATGGTGATGTAAAGTAGAACAGTCTCCTGTAATGGTGATGTAAAGTAGAACATTCTCCTGTAATGGTGATGTAAAGTAGAACAGTCTCATGTAATGGTGATGTAAAGTAGAACAGTCTCCTGTAATGGTTATGTATTGTAAAGTAGAACAGTCTCCTGTAATGGTAATGTAATGTAAAGTAGAACAGTCTCCTTTAATGGTGATGTAAAGTAGAACAGTCTCCTGTAATGGTGATGTATTGTAAAGTAGAACAGTCTCCTGTAATGGTAATGTAAAGCAGAACAGTCTCCTGTAATGGTGATGTATTGTAAAGTAGAACAATCTCCTGTAATGGTAATGTAAAGCAGAACATTCTCCTGTAATGGTGATGTAAAGTAGAACAGTCTCCTGTAATGGTGATGTAAAGTAGAACAGCCTCCTGTAATAGTGATGTAAAGTAGAGCAGTCTCCTGTAATGGTGATGTAAAGTAGAACAGCCTCCTGTAATGGTGATGTATTGTAAAGTAGAACAGCCTCCTGTAATGGTGATGTATTGTAAAGTAGAACATTCTCCTGTAATGGTAATGTAAAGTAGAACAGTCTCCTGTAATGGTGATGTAAAGTAGAGCAGTCTCCTGTAATGGTGATGTATTGTAAAGTAGAGCAGTCTCCTGTAATGGTAATGTAAAGTAGAACATTCTCCTGTAATGTATTGTAAAGTAGAACAGTCTCCTGTAATGGTGATGTAAAGTAGAACATTCTCCTGTAATGGTGATGTAAAGTAGAACCGTCTCCTGTAATGGTGGTGTATTGTAAAGTAGAACAGTCTCCTGTAATGGTGATGTAAAGTAGAACAGTCTCCTGTTATGGTGATGTAAAGTAGAACAGTCTCATGTACTGGTGATGTAAAGTAGAACAGTCTCCTGTAATGGTAATGTATTGTAAAGTAGAGCAGTCTCCTGTAATGGTGATGTAAAGTAGAACAGTCTCCTGTAATGGTGATGTAAAGTAGAACAGTCTCATGTAATGGTGATGTAAAGTAGAACAGTCTCCTGTAATGGTAATGTATTGTAAAGTAGAACAGTCTCCTGTAATGGTGATGTAAAGTAGAACAGTCTCATGTAATGGTGATGTAATGTAAAGTAGAACAGTCTCCTGTAATGGTGATGTATTGTAAAGTAGAACATTCTCCTGTAATGGTGATGTAAAGTAGAACAGTCTCCTGTAATGGTAACGTATTGTAAAGTAGAACATTCTCCTGTAATGGTGATGTACAGTAGAATAGTCTCCTGTAATGGTGATGTAAAGTAGAACAGCCTCCTGTAATGGTGATGTAAAGTAGAACAGTCTCCTGTAATGGTGATGTAAAGTAGAACAGTCTCCTGTACTGGTGATGTATTGTAAAGTAGAACAGTCTCCTGTAATGGTGATGTAAAGTAGAACAGTCTCCTGTAATGTTGATGTAAAGTAGAGCAGTCTCCTGTAATGGTGATGTAAAGTAGAATAGTCTCCTGTAATGGTGATGTAAAGTAGAACAGTCTCCTGTAATGGTTATGTAAAGTAGAGCAGTCTCCTGTAATGGTGATGTAAAGTAGAACAGTCTCCTGTAATGGTGATGTAAAGTAGAACAGTCTCCTGTAATGGTGATGTAAAGTAGAGCAGTCTCCTGTAATGGTGATGTAAAGTAGAACCGTCTCCTGTAATGGTGATGTAAAGTAAAACAGTCTCCTGTAATGGTGATGTATTGTAAAGTAGAACAGTCTCCTGTAATGGTGATGTATTGTAAAGTAGAACAGTCTCCTGTAATGGTGATGTAAAGTAGAACAGTCTCCTGTAATGGTGATGTAAAGTAGAACAGTCTCCTGTAATGGTGATGTAAAGTAAAACAGTCTCCTGTAATGGTGATGTATTGTAAAGTAGAACAGTCTCCTGTAATGGTGATGTAAAGTAGAACAGTCTCCTGTAATGGTGATGTAAAGTAGAACAGTCTCCTGTAATGGTGATGTAAAGTAAAACAGTCTCCTGTAATGGTGATGTAAAGTAGAACAGTCTCCTGTAATGGTGATGTAAAGTAGAACAGTCTCATGTAATGGTGATGTAAAGTAGAACAGTCTCCTGTAATGGTAATGTATTGTAAAGTAGATCAGTCTCCTGTAATGGTGATGTAAAGTAGAACAGTCTCATGTAATGGTGATGTAATGTAAAGTAGAACAGTCTCCTGTAATGGTGATGTATTGTAAAGTAGAACATTCTCCTGTAATGGTGATGTAAAGTAGAACAGTCTCCTGTAATGGTAACGTATTGTAAAGTAGAACATTCTCCTGTAATGGTGATGTACAGTAGAATAGTCTCCTGTAATGGTGATGTAAAGTAGAACAGCCTCCTGTAATGGTGATGTAAAGTAGAACAGTCTCCTGTAATGGTGATGTAAAGTAGAACAGTCTCCTGTACTGGTGATGTATTGTAAAGTAGAACAGTCTCCTGTAATGGTGATGTAAAGTAGAACAGCCTCCTGTAATAGTGATGTAAAGTAGAGCAGTCTCCTGTAATGGTGATGTAAAGTAGAACAGCCTCCTGTAATGGTGATGTATTGTAAAGTAGAACAGCCTCCTGTAATGGTGATGTATTGTAAAGTAGAACATTCTCCTGTAATGGTAATGTAAAGTAGAACAGTCTCCTGTAATGGTGATGTAAAGTAGAGCAGTCTCCTGTAATGGTGATGTATTGTAAAGTAGAGCAGTCTCCTGTAATGGTAATGTAAAGTAGAACATTCTCCTGTAATGTATTGTAAAGTAGAACAGTCTCCTGTAATGGTGATGTAAAGTAGAACATTCTCCTGTAATGGTGATGTAAAGTAGAACCGTCTCCTGTAATGGTGGTGTATTGTAAAGTAGAACAGTCTCCTGTAATGGTGATGTAAAGTAGAACAGTCTCCTGTTATGGTGATGTATTGTAAAGTAGAGCAGTCTCCTGTAATGGTGATGTAAAGTAGAACAGTCTCCTGTAATGGTGATGTAAAGTAGAACAGTCTCATGTAATGGTGATGTAAAGTAGAACAGTCTCCTGTAATGGTAATGTATTGTAAAGTAGAACAGTCTCCTGTAATGGTGATGTAAAGTAGAACAGTCTCATGTAATGGTGATGTAATGTAAAGTAGAACAGTCTCCTGTAATGGTGATGTATTGTAAAGTAGAACATTCTCCTGTAATGGTGATGTAAAGTAGAACAGTCTCCTGTAATGGTAACGTATTGTAAAGTAGAACATTCTCCTGTAATGGTGATGTACAGTAGAATAGTCTCCTGTAATGGTGATGTAAAGTAGAACAGCCTCCTGTAATGGTGATGTAAAGTAGAACAGTCTCCTGTAATGGTGATGTAAAGTAGAACAGTCTCCTGTACTGGTGATGTATTGTAAAGTAGAACAGTCTCCTGTAATGGTGATGTAAAGTAGAACAGTCTCCTGTAATGTTGATGTAAAGTAGAGCAGTCTCCTGTAATGGTGATGTAAAGTAGAATAGTCTCCTGTAATGGTGATGTAAAGTAGAACAGTCTCCTGTAATGGTTATGTAAAGTAGAGCAGTCTCCTGTAATGGTGATGTAAAGTAGAACAGTCTCCTGTAATGGTGATGTAAAGTAGAACAGTCTCCTGTAATGGTGATGTAAAGTAGAGCAGTCTCCTGTAATGGTGATGTAAAGTAGAACAGCCTCCTGTAATGGTGATGTAAAGTAAAACAGTCTCCTGTAATGGTGATGTATTGTAAAGTAGAACAGTCTCCTGTAATGGTGATGTATTGTAAAGTAGAACAGTCTCCTGTAATGGTGATGTAAAGTAGAACAGTCTCCTGTAATGGTGATGTAAAGTAGAACAGTCTCCTGTAATGGTGATGTAAAGTAAAACAGTCTCCTGTAATGGTGATGTATTGTAAAGTAGAACAGTCTCCTGTAATGGTGATGTAAAGTAGAACAGTCTCCTGTAATGGTGATGTAAAGTAGAACAGTCTCCTGTAATGGTGATGTAAAGTAAAACAGTCTCCTGTAATGGTGATGTAAAGTAGAACAGCCTCCTGTAATGGTGATGTAAAGTAGAACAGCCTCCTGTAATGGTGATGTAAAGTAGAACAGTCTCCTGTAATGGTAATGTATTGTAAAGTAAAACAGTCTCCTGTAATGGTAATGTAAAGCAGAACATTCTCCTGTAATGGTGATGTAAAGTAGAACAGTCTCCTGTAATGGTGATGTAAAGTAGAACAGCCTCCTGTAATAGTGATGTAAAGTAGAGCAGTCTCCTGTAATGGTGATGTAAAGTAGAACAGCCTCCTGTAATGGTGATGTATTGTAAAGTAGAACAGCCTCCTGTAATGGTGATGTATTGTAAAGTAGAACATTCTCCTGTAATGGTAATGTAAAGTAGAACAGTCTCCTGTAATGGTGATGTAAAGTAGAGCAGTCTCCTGTAATGGTGATGTATTGTAAAGTAGAGCAGTCTCCTGTAATGGTAATGTAAAGTAGAACATTCTCCTGTAATGTATTGTAAAGTAGAACAGTCTCCTGTAATGGTGATGTAAAGTAGAACATTCTCCTGTAATGGTGATGTAAAGTAGAACCGTCTCCTGTAATGGTGGTGTATTGTAAAGTAGAACAGTCTCCTGTAATGGTGATGTAAAGTAGAACAGTCTCCTGTTATGGTGATGTAAAGTAGAACAGTCTCATGTACTGGTGATGTAAAGTAGAACAGTCTCCTGTAATGGTAATGTATTGTAAAGTAGAGCAGTCTCCTGTAATGGTGATGTAAAGTAGAACAGTCTCCTGTAATGGTGATGTAAAGTAGAACAGTCTCATGTAATGGTGATGTAAAGTAGAACAGTCTCCTGTAATGGTAATGTATTGTAAAGTAGAACAGTCTCCTGTAATGGTGATGTAAAGTAGAACAGTCTCATGTAATGGTGATGTAATGTAAAGTAGAACAGTCTCCTGTAATGGTGATGTATTGTAAAGTAGAACATTCTCCTGTAATGGTGATGTAAAGTAGAACAGTCTCCTGTAATGGTAACGTATTGTAAAGTAGAACATTCTCCTGTAATGGTGATGTACAGTAGAATAGTCTCCTGTAATGGTGATGTAAAGTAGAACAGCCTCCTGTAATGGTGATGTAAAGTAGAACAGTCTCCTGTAATGGTGATGTAAAGTAGAACAGTCTCCTGTACTGGTGATGTATTGTAAAGTAGAACAGTCTCCTGTAATGGTGATGTAAAGTAGAACAGTCTCCTGTAATGTTGATGTAAAGTAGAGCAGTCTCCTGTAATGGTGATGTAAAGTAGAATAGTCTCCTGTAATGGTGATGTAAAGTAGAACAGTCTCCTGTAATGGTTATGTAAAGTAGAGCAGTCTCCTGTAATGGTGATGTAAAGTAGAACAGTCTCCTGTAATGGTGATGTAAAGTAGAACAGTCTCCTGTAATGGTGATGTAAAGTAGAGCAGTCTCCTGTAATGGTGATGTAAAGTAGAACCGTCTCCTGTAATGGTGATGTAAAGTAAAACAGTCTCCTGTAATGGTGATGTATTGTAAAGTAGAACAGTCTCCTGTAATGGTGATGTATTGTAAAGTAGAACAGTCTCCTGTAATGGTGATGTAAAGTAGAACAGTCTCCTGTAATGGTGATGTAAAGTAGAACAGTCTCCTGTAATGGTGATGTAAAGTAAAACAGTCTCCTGTAATGGTGATGTATTGTAAAGTAGAACAGTCTCCTGTAATGGTGATGTAAAGTAGAACAGTCTCCTGTAATGGTGATGTAAAGTAGAACAGTCTCCTGTAATGGTGATGTAAAGTAAAACAGTCTCCTGTAATGGTGATGTAAAGTAGAACAGTCTCCTGTAATGGTGATGTAAAGTAGAACAGTCTCATGTAATGGTGATGTAAAGTAGAACAGTCTCCTGTAATGGTAATGTATTGTAAAGTAGATCAGTCTCCTGTAATGGTGATGTAAAGTAGAACAGTCTCATGTAATGGTGATGTAATGTAAAGTAGAACAGTCTCCTGTAATGGTGATGTATTGTAAAGTAGAACATTCTCCTGTAATGGTGATGTAAAGTAGAACAGTCTCCTGTAATGGTAACGTATTGTAAAGTAGAACATTCTCCTGTAATGGTGATGTACAGTAGAATAGTCTCCTGTAATGGTGATGTAAAGTAGAACAGCCTCCTGTAATGGTGATGTAAAGTAGAACAGTCTCCTGTAATGGTGATGTAAAGTAGAACAGTCTCCTGTACTGGTGATGTATTGTAAAGTAGAACAGTCTCCTGTAATGGTGATGTAAAGTAGAACAGCCTCCTGTAATAGTGATGTAAAGTAGAGCAGTCTCCTGTAATGGTGATGTAAAGTAGAACAGCCTCCTGTAATGGTGATGTATTGTAAAGTAGAACAGCCTCCTGTAATGGTGATGTATTGTAAAGTAGAACATTCTCCTGTAATGGTAATGTAAAGTAGAACAGTCTCCTGTAATGGTGATGTAAAGTAGAGCAGTCTCCTGTAATGGTGATGTATTGTAAAGTAGAGCAGTCTCCTGTAATGGTAATGTAAAGTAGAACATTCTCCTGTAATGTATTGTAAAGTAGAACAGTCTCCTGTAATGGTGATGTAAAGTAGAACATTCTCCTGTAATGGTGATGTAAAGTAGAACCGTCTCCTGTAATGGTGGTGTATTGTAAAGTAGAACAGTCTCCTGTAATGGTGATGTAAAGTAGAACAGTCTCCTGTTATGGTGATGTATTGTAAAGTAGAGCAGTCTCCTGTAATGGTGATGTAAAGTAGAACAGTCTCCTGTAATGGTGATGTAAAGTAGAACAGTCTCATGTAATGGTGATGTAAAGTAGAACAGTCTCCTGTAATGGTAATGTATTGTAAAGTAGAACAGTCTCCTGTAATGGTGATGTAAAGTAGAACAGTCTCATGTAATGGTGATGTAATGTAAAGTAGAACAGTCTCCTGTAATGGTGATGTATTGTAAAGTAGAACATTCTCCTGTAATGGTGATGTAAAGTAGAACAGTCTCCTGTAATGGTAACGTATTGTAAAGTAGAACATTCTCCTGTAATGGTGATGTACAGTAGAATAGTCTCCTGTAATGGTGATGTAAAGTAGAACAGCCTCCTGTAATGGTGATGTAAAGTAGAACAGTCTCCTGTAATGGTGATGTAAAGTAGAACAGTCTCCTGTACTGGTGATGTATTGTAAAGTAGAACAGTCTCCTGTAATGGTGATGTAAAGTAGAACAGTCTCCTGTAATGTTGATGTAAAGTAGAGCAGTCTCCTGTAATGGTGATGTAAAGTAGAATAGTCTCCTGTAATGGTGATGTAAAGTAGAACAGTCTCCTGTAATGGTTATGTAAAGTAGAGCAGTCTCCTGTAATGGTGATGTAAAGTAGAACAGTCTCCTGTAATGGTGATGTAAAGTAGAACAGTCTCCTGTAATGGTGATGTAAAGTAGAGCAGTCTCCTGTAATGGTGATGTAAAGTAGAACAGCCTCCTGTAATGGTGATGTAAAGTAAAACAGTCTCCTGTAATGGTGATGTATTGTAAAGTAGAACAGTCTCCTGTAATGGTGATGTATTGTAAAGTAGAACAGTCTCCTGTAATGGTGATGTAAAGTAGAACAGTCTCCTGTAATGGTGATGTAAAGTAGAACATTCTCCTGTAATGGTGATGTAAAGTAGAACAGTCTCATGTAATGGTGATGTAAAGTAGAACAGTCTCCTGTAATGGTGATGTAAAGTAGAACATTCTCCTGTAATGGTGATGTAAAGTAGAACAGTCTCATGTAATGGTGATGTAAAGTAGAACAGTCTCCTGTAATGGTTATGTATTGTAAAGTAGAACAGTCTCCTGTAATGGTAATGTAATGTAAAGTAGAACAGTCTCCTTTAATGGTGATGTAAAGTAGAACAGTCTCCTGTAATGGTGATGTATTGTAAAGTAGAACAGTCTCCTGTAATGGTAATGTAAAGCAGAACAGTCTCCTGTAATGGTGATGTATTGTAAAGTAGAACAATCTCCTGTAATGGTAATGTAAAGCAGAACATTCTCCTGTAATGGTGATGTAAAGTAGAACAGTCTCCTGTAATGGTGATGTAAAGTAGAACAGCCTCCTGTAATAGTGATGTAAAGTAGAGCAGTCTCCTGTAATGGTGATGTAAAGTAGAACAGCCTCCTGTAATGGTGATGTATTGTAAAGTAGAACAGCCTCCTGTAATGGTGATGTATTGTAAAGTAGAACATTCTCCTGTAATGGTAATGTAAAGTAGAACAGTCTCCTGTAATGGTGATGTAAAGTAGAGCAGTCTCCTGTAATGGTGATGTATTGTAAAGTAGAGCAGTCTCCTGTAATGGTAATGTAAAGTAGAACATTCTCCTGTAATGTATTGTAAAGTAGAACAGTCTCCTGTAATGGTGATGTAAAGTAGAACATTCTCCTGTAATGGTGATGTAAAGTAGAACCGTCTCCTGTAATGGTGGTGTATTGTAAAGTAGAACAGTCTCCTGTAATGGTGATGTAAAGTAGAACAGTCTCCTGTTATGGTGATGTAAAGTAGAACAGTCTCATGTACTGGTGATGTAAAGTAGAACAGTCTCCTGTAATGGTAATGTATTGTAAAGTAGAGCAGTCTCCTGTAATGGTGATGTAAAGTAGAACAGTCTCCTGTAATGGTGATGTAAAGTAGAACAGTCTCATGTAATGGTGATGTAAAGTAGAACAGTCTCCTGTAATGGTAATGTATTGTAAAGTAGAACAGTCTCCTGTAATGGTGATGTAAAGTAGAACAGTCTCATGTAATGGTGATGTAATGTAAAGTAGAACAGTCTCCTGTAATGGTGATGTATTGTAAAGTAGAACATTCTCCTGTAATGGTGATGTAAAGTAGAACAGTCTCCTGTAATGGTAACGTATTGTAAAGTAGAACATTCTCCTGTAATGGTGATGTACAGTAGAATAGTCTCCTGTAATGGTGATGTAAAGTAGAACAGCCTCCTGTAATGGTGATGTAAAGTAGAACAGTCTCCTGTAATGGTGATGTAAAGTAGAACAGTCTCCTGTACTGGTGATGTATTGTAAAGTAGAACAGTCTCCTGTAATGGTGATGTAAAGTAGAACAGTCTCCTGTAATGTTGATGTAAAGTAGAGCAGTCTCCTGTAATGGTGATGTAAAGTAGAATAGTCTCCTGTAATGGTGATGTAAAGTAGAACAGTCTCCTGTAATGGTTATGTAAAGTAGAGCAGTCTCCTGTAATGGTGATGTAAAGTAGAACAGTCTCCTGTAATGGTGATGTAAAGTAGAACAGTCTCCTGTAATGGTGATGTAAAGTAGAGCAGTCTCCTGTAATGGTGATGTAAAGTAGAACCGTCTCCTGTAATGGTGATGTAAAGTAAAACAGTCTCCTGTAATGGTGATGTATTGTAAAGTAGAACAGTCTCCTGTAATGGTGATGTATTGTAAAGTAGAACAGTCTCCTGTAATGGTGATGTAAAGTAGAACAGTCTCCTGTAATGGTGATGTAAAGTAGAACAGTCTCCTGTAATGGTGATGTAAAGTAAAACAGTCTCCTGTAATGGTGATGTATTGTAAAGTAGAACAGTCTCCTGTAATGGTGATGTAAAGTAGAACAGTCTCCTGTAATGGTGATGTAAAGTAGAACAGTCTCCTGTAATGGTGATGTAAAGTAAAACAGTCTCCTGTAATGGTGATGTAAAGTAGAACAGTCTCCTGTAATGGTGATGTAAAGTAGAACAGTCTCATGTAATGGTGATGTAAAGTAGAACAGTCTCCTGTAATGGTAATGTATTGTAAAGTAGATCAGTCTCCTGTAATGGTGATGTAAAGTAGAACAGTCTCATGTAATGGTGATGTAATGTAAAGTAGAACAGTCTCCTGTAATGGTGATGTATTGTAAAGTAGAACATTCTCCTGTAATGGTGATGTAAAGTAGAACAGTCTCCTGTAATGGTAACGTATTGTAAAGTAGAACATTCTCCTGTAATGGTGATGTACAGTAGAATAGTCTCCTGTAATGGTGATGTAAAGTAGAACAGCCTCCTGTAATGGTGATGTAAAGTAGAACAGTCTCCTGTAATGGTGATGTAAAGTAGAACAGTCTCCTGTACTGGTGATGTATTGTAAAGTAGAACAGTCTCCTGTAATGGTGATGTAAAGTAGAACAGCCTCCTGTAATAGTGATGTAAAGTAGAGCAGTCTCCTGTAATGGTGATGTAAAGTAGAACAGCCTCCTGTAATGGTGATGTATTGTAAAGTAGAACAGCCTCCTGTAATGGTGATGTATTGTAAAGTAGAACATTCTCCTGTAATGGTAATGTAAAGTAGAACAGTCTCCTGTAATGGTGATGTAAAGTAGAGCAGTCTCCTGTAATGGTGATGTATTGTAAAGTAGAGCAGTCTCCTGTAATGGTAATGTAAAGTAGAACATTCTCCTGTAATGTATTGTAAAGTAGAACAGTCTCCTGTAATGGTGATGTAAAGTAGAACATTCTCCTGTAATGGTGATGTAAAGTAGAACCGTCTCCTGTAATGGTGGTGTATTGTAAAGTAGAACAGTCTCCTGTAATGGTGATGTAAAGTAGAACAGTCTCCTGTTATGGTGATGTATTGTAAAGTAGAGCAGTCTCCTGTAATGGTGATGTAAAGTAGAACAGTCTCCTGTAATGGTGATGTAAAGTAGAACAGTCTCATGTAATGGTGATGTAAAGTAGAACAGTCTCCTGTAATGGTAATGTATTGTAAAGTAGAACAGTCTCCTGTAATGGTGATGTAAAGTAGAACAGTCTCATGTAATGGTGATGTAATGTAAAGTAGAACAGTCTCCTGTAATGGTGATGTATTGTAAAGTAGAACATTCTCCTGTAATGGTGATGTAAAGTAGAACAGTCTCCTGTAATGGTAACGTATTGTAAAGTAGAACATTCTCCTGTAATGGTGATGTACAGTAGAATAGTCTCCTGTAATGGTGATGTAAAGTAGAACAGCCTCCTGTAATGGTGATGTAAAGTAGAACAGTCTCCTGTAATGGTGATGTAAAGTAGAACAGTCTCCTGTACTGGTGATGTATTGTAAAGTAGAACAGTCTCCTGTAATGGTGATGTAAAGTAGAACAGTCTCCTGTAATGTTGATGTAAAGTAGAGCAGTCTCCTGTAATGGTGATGTAAAGTAGAATAGTCTCCTGTAATGGTGATGTAAAGTAGAACAGTCTCCTGTAATGGTTATGTAAAGTAGAGCAGTCTCCTGTAATGGTGATGTAAAGTAGAACAGTCTCCTGTAATGGTGATGTAAAGTAGAACAGTCTCCTGTAATGGTGATGTAAAGTAGAGCAGTCTCCTGTAATGGTGATGTAAAGTAGAACAGCCTCCTGTAATGGTGATGTAAAGTAAAACAGTCTCCTGTAATGGTGATGTATTGTAAAGTAGAACAGTCTCCTGTAATGGTGATGTATTGTAAAGTAGAACAGTCTCCTGTAATGGTGATGTAAAGTAGAACAGTCTCCTGTAATGGTGATGTAAAGTAGAACATTCTCCTGTAATGGTGATGTAAAGTAGAACAGTCTCATGTAATGGTGATGTAAAGTAGAACAGTCTCCTGTAATGGTGATGTAAAGTAGAACATTCTCCTGTAATGGTGATGTAAAGTAGAACAGTCTCATGTAATGGTGATGTAAAGTAGAACAGTCTCCTGTAATGGTTATGTATTGTAAAGTAGAACAGTCTCCTGTAATGGTAATGTAATGTAAAGTAGAACAGTCTCCTTTAATGGTGATGTAAAGTAGAACAGTCTCCTGTAATGGTGATGTATTGTAAAGTAGAACAGTCTCCTGTAATGGTAATGTAAAGCAGAACAGTCTCCTGTAATGGTGATGTATTGTAAAGTAGAACAATCTCCTGTAATGGTAATGTAAAGCAGAACATTCTCCTGTAATGGTGATGTAAAGTAGAACAGTCTCCTGTAATGGTGATGTAAAGTAGAACAGCCTCCTGTAATAGTGATGTAAAGTAGAGCAGTCTCCTGTAATGGTGATGTAAAGTAGAACAGCCTCCTGTAATGGTGATGTATTGTAAAGTAGAACAGCCTCCTGTAATGGTGATGTATTGTAAAGTAGAACATTCTCCTGTAATGGTAATGTAAAGTAGAACAGTCTCCTGTAATGGTGATGTAAAGTAGAGCAGTCTCCTGTAATGGTGATGTATTGTAAAGTAGAGCAGTCTCCTGTAATGGTAATGTAAAGTAGAACATTCTCCTGTAATGTATTGTAAAGTAGAACAGTCTCCTGTAATGGTGATGTAAAGTAGAACATTCTCCTGTAATGGTGATGTAAAGTAGAACCGTCTCCTGTAATGGTGGTGTATTGTAAAGTAGAACAGTCTCCTGTAATGGTGATGTAAAGTAGAACAGTCTCCTGTTATGGTGATGTAAAGTAGAACAGTCTCATGTACTGGTGATGTAAAGTAGAACAGTCTCCTGTAATGGTAATGTATTGTAAAGTAGAGCAGTCTCCTGTAATGGTGATGTAAAGTAGAACAGTCTCCTGTAATGGTGATGTAAAGTAGAACAGTCTCATGTAATGGTGATGTAAAGTAGAACAGTCTCCTGTAATGGTAATGTATTGTAAAGTAGAACAGTCTCCTGTAATGGTGATGTAAAGTAGAACAGTCTCATGTAATGGTGATGTAATGTAAAGTAGAACAGTCTCCTGTAATGGTGATGTATTGTAAAGTAGAACATTCTCCTGTAATGGTGATGTAAAGTAGAACAGTCTCCTGTAATGGTAACGTATTGTAAAGTAGAACATTCTCCTGTAATGGTGATGTACAGTAGAATAGTCTCCTGTAATGGTGATGTAAAGTAGAACAGCCTCCTGTAATGGTGATGTAAAGTAGAACAGTCTCCTGTAATGGTGATGTAAAGTAGAACAGTCTCCTGTACTGGTGATGTATTGTAAAGTAGAACAGTCTCCTGTAATGGTGATGTAAAGTAGAACAGTCTCCTGTAATGTTGATGTAAAGTAGAGCAGTCTCCTGTAATGGTGATGTAAAGTAGAATAGTCTCCTGTAATGGTGATGTAAAGTAGAACAGTCTCCTGTAATGGTTATGTAAAGTAGAGCAGTCTCCTGTAATGGTGATGTAAAGTAGAACAGTCTCCTGTAATGGTGATGTAAAGTAGAACAGTCTCCTGTAATGGTGATGTAAAGTAGAGCAGTCTCCTGTAATGGTGATGTAAAGTAGAACCGTCTCCTGTAATGGTGATGTAAAGTAAAACAGTCTCCTGTAATGGTGATGTATTGTAAAGTAGAACAGTCTCCTGTAATGGTGATGTATTGTAAAGTAGAACAGTCTCCTGTAATGGTGATGTAAAGTAGAACAGTCTCCTGTAATGGTGATGTAAAGTAGAACAGTCTCCTGTAATGGTGATGTAAAGTAAAACAGTCTCCTGTAATGGTGATGTATTGTAAAGTAGAACAGTCTCCTGTAATGGTGATGTAAAGTAGAACAGTCTCCTGTAATGGTGATGTAAAGTAGAACAGTCTCCTGTAATGGTGATGTAAAGTAAAACAGTCTCCTGTAATGGTGATGTAAAGTAGAACAGTCTCCTGTAATGGTGATGTAAAGTAGAACAGTCTCATGTAATGGTGATGTAAAGTAGAACAGTCTCCTGTAATGGTAATGTATTGTAAAGTAGATCAGTCTCCTGTAATGGTGATGTAAAGTAGAACAGTCTCATGTAATGGTGATGTAATGTAAAGTAGAACAGTCTCCTGTAATGGTGATGTATTGTAAAGTAGAACATTCTCCTGTAATGGTGATGTAAAGTAGAACAGTCTCCTGTAATGGTAACGTATTGTAAAGTAGAACATTCTCCTGTAATGGTGATGTACAGTAGAATAGTCTCCTGTAATGGTGATGTAAAGTAGAACAGCCTCCTGTAATGGTGATGTAAAGTAGAACAGTCTCCTGTAATGGTGATGTAAAGTAGAACAGTCTCCTGTACTGGTGATGTATTGTAAAGTAGAACAGTCTCCTGTAATGGTGATGTAAAGTAGAACAGCCTCCTGTAATAGTGATGTAAAGTAGAGCAGTCTCCTGTAATGGTGATGTAAAGTAGAACAGCCTCCTGTAATGGTGATGTATTGTAAAGTAGAACAGCCTCCTGTAATGGTGATGTATTGTAAAGTAGAACATTCTCCTGTAATGGTAATGTAAAGTAGAACAGTCTCCTGTAATGGTGATGTAAAGTAGAGCAGTCTCCTGTAATGGTGATGTATTGTAAAGTAGAGCAGTCTCCTGTAATGGTAATGTAAAGTAGAACATTCTCCTGTAATGTATTGTAAAGTAGAACAGTCTCCTGTAATGGTGATGTAAAGTAGAACATTCTCCTGTAATGGTGATGTAAAGTAGAACCGTCTCCTGTAATGGTGGTGTATTGTAAAGTAGAACAGTCTCCTGTAATGGTGATGTAAAGTAGAACAGTCTCCTGTTATGGTGATGTATTGTAAAGTAGAGCAGTCTCCTGTAATGGTGATGTAAAGTAGAACAGTCTCCTGTAATGGTGATGTAAAGTAGAACAGTCTCATGTAATGGTGATGTAAAGTAGAACAGTCTCCTGTAATGGTAATGTATTGTAAAGTAGAACAGTCTCCTGTAATGGTGATGTAAAGTAGAACAGTCTCATGTAATGGTGATGTAATGTAAAGTAGAACAGTCTCCTGTAATGGTGATGTATTGTAAAGTAGAACATTCTCCTGTAATGGTGATGTAAAGTAGAACAGTCTCCTGTAATGGTAACGTATTGTAAAGTAGAACATTCTCCTGTAATGGTGATGTACAGTAGAATAGTCTCCTGTAATGGTGATGTAAAGTAGAACAGCCTCCTGTAATGGTGATGTAAAGTAGAACAGTCTCCTGTAATGGTGATGTAAAGTAGAACAGTCTCCTGTACTGGTGATGTATTGTAAAGTAGAACAGTCTCCTGTAATGGTGATGTAAAGTAGAACAGTCTCCTGTAATGTTGATGTAAAGTAGAGCAGTCTCCTGTAATGGTGATGTAAAGTAGAATAGTCTCCTGTAATGGTGATGTAAAGTAGAACAGTCTCCTGTAATGGTTATGTAAAGTAGAGCAGTCTCCTGTAATGGTGATGTAAAGTAGAACAGTCTCCTGTAATGGTGATGTAAAGTAGAACAGTCTCCTGTAATGGTGATGTAAAGTAGAGCAGTCTCCTGTAATGGTGATGTAAAGTAGAACAGCCTCCTGTAATGGTGATGTAAAGTAAAACAGTCTCCTGTAATGGTGATGTATTGTAAAGTAGAACAGTCTCCTGTAATGGTGATGTATTGTAAAGTAGAACAGTCTCCTGTAATGGTGATGTAAAGTAGAACAGTCTCCTGTAATGGTGATGTAAAGTAGAACAGTCTCCTGTAATGGTGATGTAAAGTAAAACAGTCTCCTGTAATGGTGATGTATTGTAAAGTAGAACAGTCTCCTGTAATGGTGATGTAAAGTAGAACAGTCTCCTGTAATGGTGATGTAAAGTAGAACAGTCTCCTGTAATGGTGATGTAAAGTAAAACAGTCTCCTGTAATGGTGATGTAAAGTAGAACAGCCTCCTGTAATGGTGATGTAAAGTAGAACAGCCTCCTGTAATGGTGATGTAAAGTAGAACAGTCTCCTGTAATGGTAATGTATTGTAAAGTAAAACAGTCTCCTGTAATGGTAATGTAAAGCAGAACATTCTCCTGTAATGGTGATGTAAAGTAGAACAGTCTCCTGTAATGGTGATGTAAAGTAGAACAGCCTCCTGTAATAGTGATGTAAAGTAGAGCAGTCTCCTGTAATGGTGATGTAAAGTAGAACAGCCTCCTGTAATGGTGATGTATTGTAAAGTAGAACAGCCTCCTGTAATGGTGATGTATTGTAAAGTAGAACATTCTCCTGTAATGGTAATGTAAAGTAGAACAGTCTCCTGTAATGGTGATGTAAAGTAGAGCAGTCTCCTGTAATGGTGATGTATTGTAAAGTAGAGCAGTCTCCTGTAATGGTAATGTAAAGTAGAACATTCTCCTGTAATGTATTGTAAAGTAGAACAGTCTCCTGTAATGGTGATGTAAAGTAGAACATTCTCCTGTAATGGTGATGTAAAGTAGAACCGTCTCCTGTAATGGTGGTGTATTGTAAAGTAGAACAGTCTCCTGTAATGGTGATGTAAAGTAGAACAGTCTCCTGTTATGGTGATGTAAAGTAGAACAGTCTCATGTACTGGTGATGTAAAGTAGAACAGTCTCCTGTAATGGTAATGTATTGTAAAGTAGAGCAGTCTCCTGTAATGGTGATGTAAAGTAGAACAGTCTCCTGTAATGGTGATGTAAAGTAGAACAGTCTCATGTAATGGTGATGTAAAGTAGAACAGTCTCCTGTAATGGTAATGTATTGTAAAGTAGAACAGTCTCCTGTAATGGTGATGTAAAGTAGAACAGTCTCATGTAATGGTGATGTAATGTAAAGTAGAACAGTCTCCTGTAATGGTGATGTATTGTAAAGTAGAACATTCTCCTGTAATGGTGATGTAAAGTAGAACAGTCTCCTGTAATGGTAACGTATTGTAAAGTAGAACATTCTCCTGTAATGGTGATGTACAGTAGAATAGTCTCCTGTAATGGTGATGTAAAGTAGAACAGCCTCCTGTAATGGTGATGTAAAGTAGAACAGTCTCCTGTAATGGTGATGTAAAGTAGAACAGTCTCCTGTACTGGTGATGTATTGTAAAGTAGAACAGTCTCCTGTAATGGTGATGTAAAGTAGAACAGTCTCCTGTAATGTTGATGTAAAGTAGAGCAGTCTCCTGTAATGGTGATGTAAAGTAGAATAGTCTCCTGTAATGGTGATGTAAAGTAGAACAGTCTCCTGTAATGGTTATGTAAAGTAGAGCAGTCTCCTGTAATGGTGATGTAAAGTAGAACAGTCTCCTGTAATGGTGATGTAAAGTAGAACAGTCTCCTGTAATGGTGATGTAAAGTAGAGCAGTCTCCTGTAATGGTGATGTAAAGTAGAACCGTCTCCTGTAATGGTGATGTAAAGTAAAACAGTCTCCTGTAATGGTGATGTATTGTAAAGTAGAACAGTCTCCTGTAATGGTGATGTATTGTAAAGTAGAACAGTCTCCTGTAATGGTGATGTAAAGTAGAACAGTCTCCTGTAATGGTGATGTAAAGTAGAACAGTCTCCTGTAATGGTGATGTAAAGTAAAACAGTCTCCTGTAATGGTGATGTATTGTAAAGTAGAACAGTCTCCTGTAATGGTGATGTAAAGTAGAACAGTCTCCTGTAATGGTGATGTAAAGTAGAACAGTCTCCTGTAATGGTGATGTAAAGTAAAACAGTCTCCTGTAATGGTGATGTAAAGTAGAACAGTCTCCTGTAATGGTGATGTAAAGTAGAACAGTCTCATGTAATGGTGATGTAAAGTAGAACAGTCTCCTGTAATGGTAATGTATTGTAAAGTAGATCAGTCTCCTGTAATGGTGATGTAAAGTAGAACAGTCTCATGTAATGGTGATGTAATGTAAAGTAGAACAGTCTCCTGTAATGGTGATGTATTGTAAAGTAGAACATTCTCCTGTAATGGTGATGTAAAGTAGAACAGTCTCCTGTAATGGTAACGTATTGTAAAGTAGAACATTCTCCTGTAATGGTGATGTACAGTAGAATAGTCTCCTGTAATGGTGATGTAAAGTAGAACAGCCTCCTGTAATGGTGATGTAAAGTAGAACAGTCTCCTGTAATGGTGATGTAAAGTAGAACAGTCTCCTGTACTGGTGATGTATTGTAAAGTAGAACAGTCTCCTGTAATGGTGATGTAAAGTAGAACAGCCTCCTGTAATAGTGATGTAAAGTAGAGCAGTCTCCTGTAATGGTGATGTAAAGTAGAACAGCCTCCTGTAATGGTGATGTATTGTAAAGTAGAACAGCCTCCTGTAATGGTGATGTATTGTAAAGTAGAACATTCTCCTGTAATGGTAATGTAAAGTAGAACAGTCTCCTGTAATGGTGATGTAAAGTAGAGCAGTCTCCTGTAATGGTGATGTATTGTAAAGTAGAGCAGTCTCCTGTAATGGTAATGTAAAGTAGAACATTCTCCTGTAATGTATTGTAAAGTAGAACAGTCTCCTGTAATGGTGATGTAAAGTAGAACATTCTCCTGTAATGGTGATGTAAAGTAGAACCGTCTCCTGTAATGGTGGTGTATTGTAAAGTAGAACAGTCTCCTGTAATGGTGATGTAAAGTAGAACAGTCTCCTGTTATGGTGATGTATTGTAAAGTAGAGCAGTCTCCTGTAATGGTGATGTAAAGTAGAACAGTCTCCTGTAATGGTGATGTAAAGTAGAACAGTCTCATGTAATGGTGATGTAAAGTAGAACAGTCTCCTGTAATGGTAATGTATTGTAAAGTAGAACAGTCTCCTGTAATGGTGATGTAAAGTAGAACAGTCTCATGTAATGGTGATGTAATGTAAAGTAGAACAGTCTCCTGTAATGGTGATGTATTGTAAAGTAGAACATTCTCCTGTAATGGTGATGTAAAGTAGAACAGTCTCCTGTAATGGTAACGTATTGTAAAGTAGAACATTCTCCTGTAATGGTGATGTACAGTAGAATAGTCTCCTGTAATGGTGATGTAAAGTAGAACAGCCTCCTGTAATGGTGATGTAAAGTAGAACAGTCTCCTGTAATGGTGATGTAAAGTAGAACAGTCTCCTGTACTGGTGATGTATTGTAAAGTAGAACAGTCTCCTGTAATGGTGATGTAAAGTAGAACAGTCTCCTGTAATGTTGATGTAAAGTAGAGCAGTCTCCTGTAATGGTGATGTAAAGTAGAATAGTCTCCTGTAATGGTGATGTAAAGTAGAACAGTCTCCTGTAATGGTTATGTAAAGTAGAGCAGTCTCCTGTAATGGTGATGTAAAGTAGAACAGTCTCCTGTAATGGTGATGTAAAGTAGAACAGTCTCCTGTAATGGTGATGTAAAGTAGAGCAGTCTCCTGTAATGGTGATGTAAAGTAGAACAGCCTCCTGTAATGGTGATGTAAAGTAAAACAGTCTCCTGTAATGGTGATGTATTGTAAAGTAGAACAGTCTCCTGTAATGGTGATGTATTGTAAAGTAGAACAGTCTCCTGTAATGGTGATGTAAAGTAGAACAGTCTCCTGTAATGGTGATGTAAAGTAGAACAGTCTCCTGTAATGGTGATGTAAAGTAAAACAGTCTCCTGTAATGGTGATGTATTGTAAAGTAGAACAGTCTCCTGTAATGGTGATGTAAAGTAGAACAGTCTCCTGTAATGGTGATGTAAAGTAGAACAGTCTCCTGTAATGGTGATGTAAAGTAAAACAGTCTCCTGTAATGGTGATGTAAAGTAGAACAGCCTCCTGTAATGGTGATGTAAAGTAGAACAGCCTCCTGTAATGGTGATGTAAAGTAGAACAGTCTCCTGTAATGGTAATGTATTGTAAAGTAGAACAGTCTCCTGTAATGGTGATGTAAAGTAGAACAGTCTCCTGTAATGGTGATGTAAAGTAGAACAGCCTCCTGTAATGATGATGTATTGTAAAGTAGAGCAGTCTCCTGTAATGGTGATGTAAAGTAGAACAGTCTCCTGTAATGGTGATTTATTGTAAAGTAAAACAGTCTCCTGTAATGGTGATTTATTTTAAAGGAAAACAGTCTCCTTTCTAGAGGCCAAAAGCTATGGATGCATGAATGGACCTGATATAGCATGAATGGATCTGATATAGCATGAATGGACCTGATATAGTGTGAATGGACCTGATATAGTATGAATGGATCTGATATAGTATGAATGGATCTGATATAGTATGAATGGATCTGATATAGTATGAATGGATCTGATATAGTATGAATGGATCTGATATAGCATGAATGGACCTGATGTAGCATGAATGGATCTGATATAGTATGAATGGATCTGATATAGTATGAATGGATCTGATATAGTATGAATGGACCTGATATAGTGTGAATGGACCTGATATAGCATGAATGGACCTGATATAGTGTGAATGGACCTGATATAGTATGAATGGATCTGATATAGTATGAATGGACCTGATATAGTGTGAATGGACCTGATATAGCATGAATGGATCTGATATAGTATGAATGGACCTGATATAGTATGAATGGACCTGATATAGTATGAATGGATCTGATATAGTGTGAATGGACCTGATGTAGCATGAATGGACCTGATGTAGCATGAATGGACCTGATATAGTATGAATGGATCTGATATAGTATGAATGGACCTGATATAGTATGAATGGACCTGATATAGTATGAATGGATCTGATATAGTGTGAATGGACCTGATGTAGCATGAATGGACCTGATGTAGCATGAATGGACCTGATATAGTATGAATGGATCTGATATAGTATGAATGGATCTGATATAGTATGAATGGACCTGATGTAGCATGAATGGACCTGATATAGTGTGAATGGATCTGATATAGTATGAATGGACCTGATGTAGCATGAATGGACCTGATGTAGCATGAATGGACCTGATATAGTATGAATGGACCTGACAGTGGATGGGCTTTGGACTATTTCTCTGTTTTACCCCGATGTATAGGCTAGCACCACACCCACTCTATGCTCACACACACACACGCACACACACACACACACATACACACACACCTCTCTCTCTGTCTTTCTCTCTCAATCTTTGTAACTCATATACAGTACATTCTAAATTCTAAATCAGAACATTAACCTACATTTGATGTTGTGAACCTTTGGAACCTGGAAGTGCTACAGCTTCGTTCTGATGTACAGGGGCCTGGGAAGGAAGTTTACATAACGAAAGCACTGCTGTTATAGTCCAGTCTAGGATTATGATCAGGGACCCGGTTTTGCCTCTGGGAGGATACCGACATGTATGCTAAAATGAGCTGGTTTATCAAAGGACGATGTCACCTAGATGGAGGAATGAAGTGAAATTGCTTCTTTTTTGAATGAATGAATGTTTCAACATTTCAAATTGTTATTTGTTTTTAATTGTAGATCATAAACAATAAAAGTTTACTTTTAAAGAGCAATAATGATACATACGATTGAGGTAAAGGATTAGAGCAGGTATAGGGATAGGTAAACAGGATGTCTCACTGTTTCTCTGATGAATATTCATGTATGTCATGTTGTCATGACACATATTTGCACATATTTAATATTCGACTACATTCTGCATCTTAACAAAGAGAGAAAACATTGAATGCATCTCACACAGCACCCTATTCACCATCCCACCCTATTCACCATCCCACCCTATTCACCATCCCACCCTATTCACCATCCCACCCTATTCACCACCCCACCCTATTCACCATCCCACCCTATTCACCATCTCACCCTATTCACCATCCCACCCTATTCACCATCCCACCCTATTCACCATCCCAACCTATTCAACGCCCCGCCCTATTCACCATCTCGCCCTATTCACCATCTCACCCTATTCACCATCCTATCCTATTCACCATCCCACCCTATTCACCATCCCAACCTATTCACCACCCCACCCTATTCACCATCCGACCCTATTCACCATCCCGCCCTATTCACCATCCCGCCCTATTCACCATCCCGCCCTATTCACCATCCCACCCTATTCACCACCCCACCCTATTCACCATCCCACCCTATTCACCACCCCACCCTATTCACCATCTCACCCTATTCACCATCCCACCCTATTCACCACCCCAACCTATTCACCATCCCGCCCTATTCACCATCCCGCCCTATTCACCATCCCGCCCTATTCACCATCCCGCCCTATTCACCATCCCGCCCTATTCGCCATCCCGCCCTATTCGCCATCCCGCCCTATTCGCCATCCCGCCCTATTCGCCATCCCGCCCTATTCACCATCCCACCCTATTCACCATCCCAACCTATTCACCATCCCGCCCTATTCACCATCCCGCCCTATTCACCATCTCGCCCTATTCACCATCCCACCCTATTCACCATCCCACCCTATTCACCATCACACCCTATTCACCATCCCAACCTATTCACCATCCCACCCTATTCACCATCCCACTCTATTCACCACCCCACCCTATTCACCATCCCACCCTATTCACCACCCCACCCTATTCACCATCCCACCCTATTCACAGTCCCATCCTATTCACCATCCCACCCTATTCACCATCCCACTCTATTCACCACCCCACCCTATTCACCATCCCACCCTATTCACCATCCCACCCTATTCACCATCCCACCCAATGCACCATCCCACATGGCACCCTATTCACCATCCCACCCTATTCACCATCCCACCCTATTCACCACCCCACCCTATTCACCATTCCAACCTATTCACCACCCCACCCTATTCACCATCCCACATGGCACCCTATTCACCATCCCACCCTATTCACCATCCCACCCTATTCACCATCCCATCCTATTCATCATCCCACATCCCACCCTATTCACCATCCCATCCTATTCACCATCCCACCATATTCACCATCCCACCCTATTCACCACCCCACCCTATTCACCATCCCACCCTATTCACCATCCCACCCTATTCCCCATCCCACATGGCACCCTATTCATCATCCCACCCTATTCACCACCCCACCCTATTTACCATCCCACATGGCACCCTATTCACCATCCCACCCTATTCAACATCCCACCCTATTCACCATCCCGCCCTATTCACCACCCCGCTCTATTCACCATCTCGCCCTATTCACCATCCCACCCTATTCACCATCCCACCCTATTCACCATCCCACCCTATTCACCATCCCAACCTATTCACCACCCCGCCCTATTCACCATCTCGCCCTATTCACCATCCCACCCTATTCACCATCCCAACCTATTCACCATCCCACCCTATTCACCATCCCACTCTATTCACCACCCCACCCTATTCACCATCCCACCCTATTCACCACCCCACCCTATTCACCATCCCACCCTATTCACAGTCCCATCCTATTCACCATCCCACTCTATTCACCACCCCACCCTATTCACCATCCCTTCCTATTCACCACCCCACCCTATTCACCATCCCACCCTATTCACAGTCCCATCCTATTCACCATCCCACCCTATTCACCACCCCACTCTATTCGCCACCCCACCCTATTCACAATCCCATCCTATTCACCATCCCACCCAATTCACCATCCCGCCCAATTCACCATCCCACCCTATTCACCATCCCACATGGCACCCTATTCACCATCCCACCCTATTCACCATCCCACCCTATTCACCATCCCACCCTATTCACCACCCCACCCTATTCACCATCCCACCCTATTCACCACCCCACCCTATTCACCATCCCACATGGCACCCTATTCACCATCCCACCCTATTCACTATCCCACCCTATTCACCATCCCACCCTATTCACCATCCCACATCCCACCGTATTCACCATCCCATCCTATTCACCATCCCACCATATTCACCATCCCACCCTATTCACCACCCCACCCTATTCACCATCCCACCCTATTCACCATGCCACCCTATTCCCCATCCCACATGGCACCCTATTCATCATCCCACCCTATTCACCACCCCACCCTATTTACCATCCCACATGGGACCCTATTCACCATCCCACCCTATTCACCATCCCACCCTATTCACCATCCCACCCTATTCACCAACCCACATGGCACCCTATTCACCATCCCACCCTATTCACCATCCCACCCTATTCATCATCCCACCCTATTCACCATCCCACCCTATTCACCATGCCACCCTATTCACCATCCCACATGGCACCCTGTTCACCATCCCACCCTATTCACCATCCCACCCTATTCACCATCCCACCCTATTCACCACCCCACCCTATTCACCATCCCACCTATTCACCACCCCACCCTATTCACCATCCCACCCTATTCACCATCCCACCCTATTCACCATCCCACCCTATTCACCATCCCGCCCTATTCACCATCCCACCCTAGTCACCACCCCACCCTATTCAACCACCCCACCCTATTCAACCACCCCACCCTATTCACCATCCCACCCTATTCACCATCCCACATGGCACCCTATTCACCATCCCACCCTATTCACCATCCCACATGGCACCCTATTCACCATCCCACCCTATTCACCATCCCACCCTATTCACCATCCCACCCTATTCACGACCCCACCCTATTCACCACCCCACCCTATTCACTATCCCACATGGCACCCTATTCACCATCCCACCCTATTCACCATCCCACCCTATTCACCACCCCACCCTATTCACATCCCACCCTATTCGCCATCCCACCCTATTCACCATCCCACCCTATTCACCACCCCACCCTATTCACCATCTCACCCTATTCACCATCCCACCCTATTCACCATCCCACCCTATTCACCATCCCACCCTATTCACCATCCCACCCTATTCATCATCCCACATGGCACTCTATTCACCATCCCACCCTATTCACCATCCCACCCTATTCACCATCCCACCCTATTCACCATCCCACATGGCACCCTATTCACCACCCCACCCTATTCACCATCTCACCCTATTCAACATCCCACATGGCACCCTATTCACCATCCCACCCTATTCACCACCCCACCCTATTCACATCCCACCCTATTCGCCATCCCACCCTATTCACCATCCCACCCTATTCACCACCCCACCCTATTCACCATCTCACCCTATTCACCATCCCACCCTATTCACCATCCCACCCTATTCACCATCCCACCCTATTCACCATCCCACCCTATTCATCATCCCACATGGCACCCTATTCACCATCCCACCCTATTCACCACCCCACCCTATTCACCATCCCACCCTATTCACCATCCCACATGGCACCCTATTCACCACCCCACCCTATTCACCATCTCACCCTATTCAACATCCCACATGGCACCCTATTCACCATCCCACCCTATTCACCATCTCACCCTATTCACCATCCCATATGGAACCCTATTCGCAATCCCATTCTATTCACCATCCCATCCTATTCATCATCCCACCCTATTCACCATCCCACCCTATTCACCATCCCACCCTATTCACCATGCCACCCTATTCACCATCCCAAATGGCACCCTGTTCACCATCCCACCCTATTCACCATCCCACCCTATTCACCATCCCACCCTATTCACCACCCCACCCTATTCACCATCCCACCTATTCACCACCCCACCCTATTCACCATCCCACCCTATTCACCATCCCACCTATTCACCACCCCACCCTATTCACCATCCCACCCTATTCACCATCCCACCCTATTCACCATCCCACCCTATTCACCATCCCGCCCTATTCACCATCCCACCCTAGTCACCATCCCACACTATTCACCATCCCAACCTATTCACCATCCCACCCTATTCACCATCCCACCCTATTCACCATCCCACCCTATTCACCATCCCACCCTATTCACCACCCCACCCTATTCACCATTCCAACCTATTCACCATCCCACCCTATTCCCCATCCCACATGGCACCCTATTCATCATCCCACCCTATTCACCACCCCACCCTATTTACCATCCCACATGGCACCCTATTCACCATCCCACCCTATTCACCATCCCACCCTATTCACCATCCCGCCCTTTTCACCACCCCGCCCTATTCACCATCTCGCCCTATTCACCATCCCACCCTATTCACCATCCCACCCTATTCACCATCCCACCCTATTCACCATCCCAACCTATTCACCACCCCGCCCTATTCACCATCCCAACCTATTCACCATCCCACCCTATTCACCATCCCACCCTATTCACCATCCCACCCTATTCACCATCCCACCCTATTCACCACCCCACCCTATTCACCATTCCAACCTATTCACCATCCCACCCTATTCCCCATCCCACATGGCACCCTATTCATCATCCCACCCTATTCACCACCCCACCCTATTTACCATCCCACATGGCACCCTATTCACCATCCCACCCTATTCACCATCCCACCCTATTCACCATCCCGCCCTATTCACCACCCCGCCATATTCACCATCTCGCCCTATTCACCATCCCACCCTATTCACCATCCCACCCTATTCACCATCCCAACCTATTCACCACCCCGCCCTATTCACCATCTCGCCCTATTCACCATCCCACCCTATTCACCATCCCACCCTATTCACCATCCCAACCTATTCACCATCCCACCCTATTCACCATCCCACTCTATTCACCACCCCACCCTATTCACCATCCCACCCTATTCACCACCCCACCCTATTCACCATCCCACCCTATTCACAGTCCCATCCTATTCACCATCCCACTCTATTCACCACCCCACCCTATTCACCATCCCTTCCTATTCACCACCCCACCCTATTCACCATCCCACCCTATTCACAGTCCCATCCTATTCACCATCCCACCCTATTCACCATCCCACTCTATTCACCACCCCACCCTATTCACAATCCCATCCTATTCACCATCCCACCCAATTCACCATCCCACCCAATTCACCATCCCACCCTATTCACCATCCCACATGGCACCCTATTCACCATCCCACCCTATTCACCATCCCACCCTATTCACCATCCCACCCTATTCACCACCCCACCCTATTCACCATCCCACCCTATTCACCACCCCACCCTATTCACCATCCCACATGGCACCCTATTCACCATCCCACCCTATTCACTATCCCACCCTATTCACCATCCCACCCTATTCACCATCCCACATCCCACCGTATTCACCATCCCATCCTATTCACCATCCCACCATATTCACCATCCCACCCTATTCACCACCCCACCCTATTCACCATCCCACCCTATTCACCATGCCACCCTATTCCCCATCCCACATGGCACCCTATTCATCATCCCACCCTATTTACCATCCCACATGGGACCCTATTCACCATCCCACCCTATTCACCATCCCACCCTATTCACCATCCCACCCTATTCACCAACCCACATGGCACCCTATTCACCATCCCACCCTATTCACCATCCCACCCTATTCATCATCCCACCCTATTCACCATCCCACCCTATTCACCATGCCACCCTATTCACCATCCCACATGGCACCCTGTTCACCATCCCACCCTATTCACCATCCCACCCTATTCACCATCCCACCCTATTCACCACCCCACCCTATTCACCATCCCACCTATTCACCACCCCACCCTATTCAGATTCCCACCCTATTCACCATCCCACCCTATTCACCATCCCACCCTATTCACCATCCCGCCCTATTCACCATCCCACCCTAGTCACCACCCCACCCTATTCAACCACCCCACCCTATTCAACCACCCCACCCTATTCACCATCCCACCCTATTCACCATCCCACATGGCACCCTATTCACCATCCCACCCTATTCACCATCCCACATGGCACCCTATTCACCATCCCACCCTATTCACCATCCCACCCTATTCACCATCCCACCCTATTCACGACCCCACCCTATTCACCACCCCACCCTATTCACTATCCCACATGGCACCCTATTCACCATCCCACCCTATTCACCATCCCACCCTATTCACCACCCCACCCTATTCACATCCCACCCTATTCGCCATCCCACCCTATTCACCATCCCACCCTATTCACCACCCCACCCTATTCACCATCTCACCCTATTCACCATCCCACCATATTCACCATCCCACCCTATTCACCATCCCACCCTATTCACCATCCCACCCTATTCATCATCCCACATGGCACCCTATTCACCATCCCACCCTATTCACCATCCCACCCTATTCACCATCCCACCCTATTCACCATCCCACATGGCACCCTATTCACCACCCCACCCTATTCACCATCCCACATGGCACCCTATTCACCATCCCACCCTATTCACCATCCCACCCTATTCACCATCCCACCCTATTCACGACCCCACCCTATTCACCACCCCACCCTATTCACTATCCCACATGGCACCCTATTCACCATCCCACCCTATTCACCGTCCCACCCTATTCACCACCCCACCCTATTCACATCCCACCCTATTCGCCATCCCACCCTATTCACCACCCCACCCTATTCACCATCTCACCCTATTCACCATCCCACCATATTCACCATCCCACCCTATTCACCATCCCACCCTATTCCCCATCCCACCCTATTCATCATCCCACATGGCACCCTATTCACCATCCCACCCTATTCACCATCCCACCCTATTCACCATCCCACCCTATTCACCATCCCACATGGCACCCTATTCACCACCCCACCCTATTCACCATCTCACCCTATTCAACATCCCACATGGAACCCTATTCACCATCCCACCCTATTCACCATCTCACCCTATTCACCATCCCATATGGAACCCTATTCGCAATCCCATTCTATTCACCATCCCATCCTATTCATCATCCCACCCTATTCACCATCCCACCCTATTCACCATCCCACCCTATTCACCATGCCACCCTATTCACCATCCCACATGGCACCCTGTTCACCATCCCACCCTATTCACCATCCCACCCTATTCACCATCCCACCCTATTCACCACCCCACCCTATTCACCATCTCACCTATTCACCACCCCACCCTATTCACCATCCCACCCTATTCACCATCCCACCCTATTCACCATCCCACCCTATTCACCATCCCGCCCTATTCACCATCCCACCCTAGTCACCACCCCACCCTATTCAACCACCCCACCCTATTCAACCACCCCACCCTATTCACCATCCCACCCTATTCACCATCCCACATGGCACCCTATTCACCATCCCACCCTATTCACCATCCCACATGGCACCCTATTCACCATCCCACCCTATTCACCATCCCACCCTATTCACCATCCCACCCTATTCACGACCCCACCCTATTCAACACCCCACCCTATTCACTATCCCACATGGCACCCTATTCACCATCCCACCCTATTCACCATCCCACCCTATTCACCACCCCACCCTATTCACATCCCACCCTATTCGCCATCCCACCCTATTCACCATCCCACCCTATTCACCACCCCACCCTATTCACCATCCCACCCTATTCACCATCCCACCCTATTCACCATCCCACCCTATTCACCACCCCACCCTATTCACCATCCCACCTATTCACCACCCCACCCTATTCAGATTCCCACCCTATTCACCATCCCACCCTATTCACCATCCCACCCTATTCACCATCCCGCCCTATTCACCATCCCACCCTAGTCACCACCCCACCCTATTCAACCACCCCACCCTATTCAACCACCCCACCCTATTCACCATCCCACCCTATTCACCATCCCACATGGCACCCTATTCACCATCCCACCCTATTCACCATCCCACATGGCACCCTATTCACCATCCCACCCTATTCACCATCCCACCCTATTCACCATCCCACCCTATTCACGACCCCACCCTATTCACCACCCCACCCTATTCACTATCCCACATGGCACCCTATTCACCATCCCACCCTATTCACCATCCCACCCTATTCACCACCCCACCCTATTCACATCCCACCCTATTCGCCATCCCACCCTATTCACCATCCCACCCTATTCACCACCCCACCCTATTCACCATCTCACCCTATTCACCATCCCACCATATTCACCATCCCACCCTATTCACCATCCCACCCTATTCACCATCCCACCCTATTCATCATCCCACATGGCACCCTATTCACCATCCCACCCTATTCACCATCCCACCCTATTCACCATCCCACCCTATTCACCATCCCACATGGCACCCTATTCACCACCCCACCCTATTCACCATCCCACATGGCACCCTATTCACCATCCCACCCTATTCACCATCCCACCCTATTCACCATCCCACCCTATTCACGACCCCACCCTATTCACCACCCCACCCTATTCACTATCCCACATGGCACCCTATTCACCATCCCACCCTATTCACCGTCCCACCCTATTCACCACCCCACCCTATTCACATCCCACCCTATTCGCCATCCCACCCTATTCACCACCCCACCCTATTCACCATCTCACCCTATTCACCATCCCACCATATTCACCATCCCACCCTATTCACCATCCCACCCTATTCCCCATCCCACCCTATTCATCATCCCACATGGCACCCTATTCACCATCCCACCCTATTCACCATCCCACCCTATTCACCATCCCACCCTATTCACCATCCCACATGGCACCCTATTCACCACCCCACCCTATTCACCATCTCACCCTATTCAACATCCCACATGGCACCCTATTCACCATCCCACCCTATTCACCATCTCACCCTATTCACCATCCCATATGGAACCCTATTCGCAATCCCATTCTATTCACCATCCCATCCTATTCATCATCCCACCCTATTCACCATCCCACCCTATTCACCATCCCACCCTATTCACCATGCCACCCTATTCACCATCCCACATGGCACCCTGTTCACCATCCCACCCTATTCACCATCCCACCCTATTCACCATCCCACCCTATTCACCACCCCACCCTATTCACCATCTCACCTATTCACCACCCCACCCTATTCACCATCCCACCCTATTCACCATCCCACCCTATTCACCATCCCACCCTATTCACCATCCCGCCCTATTCACCATCCCACCCTAGTCACCACCCCACCCTATTCAACCACCCCACCCTATTCAACCACCCCACCCTATTCACCATCCCACCCTATTCACCATCCCACATGGCACCCTATTCACCATCCCACCCTATTCACCATCCCACATGGCACCCTATTCACCATCCCACCCTATTCACCATCCCACCCTATTCACCATCCCACCCTATTCACGACCCCACCCTATTCAACACCCCACCCTATTCACTATCCCACATGGCACCCTATTCACCATCCCACCCTATTCACCATCCCACCCTATTCACCACCCCACCCTATTCACATCCCACCCTATTCGCCATCCCACCCTATTCACCATCCCACCCTATTCACCACCCCACCCTATTCACCATCTCACCCTATTCACCATCCCACCATATTCACCATCCCACCATATTCACCATCCCACCCTATTCACCATCCCACCCTATTCATCATCCCATATGGCACCCTATTCACCATCCCACCCTATTCACCATCCCACCCTATTCACCATCCCACCCTATTCACCATCCCACATGGCACCCTATTCACCACCCCACCCTATTCACCATCTCACCCTATTCAACATCCCACATGGCACCCTATTCACCATCCCACCCTATTCACCATCTCACCCTATTCACCATCCCATATGGAACCCTATTCGCAATCCCATTCTATTCACCATCCCACCCTATTCACCATCCCACCCTATTCACCATCCCACCCTATTCACCACCCCACCCTTTTCACCATCTCACCCTATTCACCATCTCACCCTATTCACCATCCCATATGGAACCCTATTCGCCATCTTTGACTATTTCTACCCCATATTGAAATGAGGTGCTTGACGTGATTTTAATCTTTAACATTGTTTCGGCTCCCTTCAGGGTTTTTCAAAAAGATAATTACTACGGAGAAAGCAACGTCCTGTACAGTACACACACACACACACACACACACACACACACATTAGTTGAATATAGCAGTTAGAGAGATTTAAAATTAGCAGCATCCTTTTGGTTACCCTCGGATGACTCATGTACCTGGCAGGAGCGGTAGAGCCTCTCCCTCTGTATCGCTGCTATAACTGCTATGGCAGGACCTTACGTGTGTTCCAACATGTGGCCTGTTATGACAACATGGACTGAAAGTCAAGTGAGTCTGTGGACGGTGCTGTAGTGCATTCTGGGACTGTTCTCTCCCTCTGGTTCTACCTCAAGGGAGTTCCCTCTCTTCCTCCTCTCTCTCGCTCAACCCCCCTTGCCTCGATCTCTCCAGCCTCCATCTTGCCTCCTCTGCTCGGGTTGGCGTCTTGTAGTGAATGTGAGCTTCGAATGGAAATCAGTGGAGTGTGTGTGTGCGGAAGAGCAGGGTGACATGAGAGAACTTGGAAAGGAAACCAGGCCCGGGCTGCAGCATTCTGGATAAGTTGCAGGGGTTTGATGGCACAAGCGGGAAGCCCAGGCAACAGCGAGTCTCAGTAGTCCAGACGGGAGACTACAAGTGCCTGGATGAGGACCTGAAGTTTCTCCATTGAGTCCCCCTCTCTCCTCTATCCTTCTTGCCTCCCTCTCTTCCCTATGGTTTCTGTCTCCCTTAGTTGGCTAGGCCTGGTCATCCACTCCCCTGCATTCCCGTCCCCCCTCACCCGCCCCGCCCCGCCCCCCTCTCCTTTCCTCTGCCTTCCTCGTCTCTCTCTCTCCCCCTCAAAGGTTTTTCCTCCCCCAGGGCTCCTGTCCTCCACAGTTGGTAAGGGTCTGTCCCCAGCGATCTAGAGACGCCTCCTGCTTTAGGGGGATCCAGTCGACTGAACAATTTAAAATTACATCCGAGTTGCTGAACTGTAATCACAGATGTCTGTTTTATGTTGGCAGTACCCACACCTCTCTCTCTCCTTATCTCTCCCCGTCTCTCTCCCTCACTCTCGGTCTCTCTCCCTCACTCTCTGTCTCCCCACCCTCTGTGTCCCTCACTCTCTGTGTCCCTCACTCTCGTGATCTCTCTATCTCACTCTCTGTCTCCCTCACTCTCGTGCTCCCTCACTCTCTGTCTCCCTCACTCTCTGTCTCCCTCACCCTCTGTCTCCCTCACTCTCTGTCTCTCTCCCTCACTCTGTCTTCCTCACTCTCTGTCTCCCTCACTCTCTGTCTCCCTTTGTCTCTCTCTTACTCTCTTTCTGTCTCTCTCTCGCTCTCTTTCTGTTTCTCGCTCTCTTTCTGTCTCTCTCTCGCTCTCTTTCTGTCTCTCTCTCGCTCTCTTTCTGTCTCTCTCTCGCTCTCTTTCTGTCTCTCTCTCACTCTCTTTCTGTCTCTCTCTCTCTCTTTCTGTCTCTCTCTCGCTCTCTTTCTGTCTCTCTCTTGCTCTCTTTCTGTCTCTCTCTCTCTTTCTGTCTCTCTCTCGCTCTCTGTCTCTCTCTCTCTTTCTGTCTCTCTCTCGCTCTCTTTCTGTCTCTCTGTCTCTCTCTCGCTCTCTTTCTGTCTCTCTCTCGCTCTCTTTCTGTCTCTCTGTCTCTCTCTCGCTCTCTTTCTGTCTCTCTCTCGCTCTCTTTCTGTCTCTCTCTCACTCTCTTTCTGTCTCTCGCTCTCTTTCTGTCTCTCTCTCGCTCTCTTTCTGTCTCTCTCTCGCTCTCTTTCTGTCTCTCTCTCGCTCTCTTTCTGTCTCTCTCTCGCTCTCTTTCTGTCTCTCTCTCACTCTCTTTCTGTCTCTCTCTCGCTCTCTTTCTGTCTCTCTCTCTCTCTCTTTCTGTCTCTCTCTCTCTCTCTTTCTGTCTCTCTCTCGCTCTCTTTCTGTCTCCCATTACTGTATCATTCAGGGCCTCAAGTACACGTGATACGGCTGTACTCTCATTCTTTCAACGGTTTATGTCATTATGTAATTATTTAATCACTGGTAAAAGATAAATCAGCATGTTTAGCCGGTATACAGAAATGACACCTAATTTGCATATGGACTGACACGTCACATTTTCTGGCCTATCCAGACACAGGATCGATTGCCTCTAGGATGTGAACCTCGCAGCTCCCTCATACAATACGGCATGTGAAATGGGCCCAGCGACAGCAGAAAAAGCAGCATCGTCTCGCTGTGATGTTCTCAGATGGATTCGGAGCTCTCAACATTTCTCTTGGTCACAGAGGGTATATATATATGCGTCAGAAAACTGTCTGTCGTCCGTTAAATTAAAATGGCGCCAATTTTGTACTGTCATTAAGTATGATCGTATATGTTTTACTGTTAAGGTGAAATATTATAGTAAGTCGTTTATTAATTTGATTGAAATTCTTTGTAAATATAGTAACAATCATTTCGCTTTTGTTGAATAGGAAAATAGAATATGAATTGTCATATTGTCATCATATTTGTATTGGGTTCTTGAGCTTGTGTCCTCAAAAGTGAACACATATGTCTACCTATTTTTACCAGGAAGGTGCGCTTTTAATCTTTCTGGCGGTATAAGAATTACTAGGGATTATTTGTGACTCTCTCATGATAAATAATTACTAGGGATTATTTATGACTCTCTCATGATAAATAATTACTAGGGATTATTTATGACTCTCTCATGATAAATAATTACTAGGGATTATTTATGACTCTCTCATGATAAATAATTACTAGGGATTATTTATGACTCTCTCATGATAAATAATTACTAGGGATTATTTATGACTCTCTCATGATAAATAATTACTAGGGATTATTTGTGACTCTCTCATGATAAATAATTACTTTTGCGTCTATCTAAGAGGAAATCTACATTTTGAAATGTAAAAAAATAAATAAAAATAATAATAATAATTCTCTCCTCTTTCTCTCGTAGTGATGTTTTGAACTGCAGATTAAGCAACTACAGATGTAATCTGTCAAATCTTAATTTGACCAGTTTCTCCCAACACGAAAGTAATTCTGCAGAAGCAGTGGGAAATGTGATTTATTTATTGTGGATTACAATTAATGGATTTTTTTTTTTTTTTTTTTTTGTAAAAGTTGACACATTTTTAATTAGGATAAATCAAAGTCTGAAATGTTTTAAGTGGAAATTACAAACTTTGGAAGCCTTTTAAAAACACTAAATTCACTCCATTTTTTTTTTTTTTTTGCGTTTCGTGCGGCACAGAAACGGTCTCCGTGACAACAAGGTGATCAGATGAAGAGAGTCCATCTGTATAAATTAATGTTCAGTATGAAGCCTATACTCTATACACGTACTGTGGTGTTTGCATTCAGATTGGCAAAATTGAAATAGGAACAGATCGTAATTTACTGGAGGGGGGTGTGGGGGCCTTTGGGGAGGTTTGTGTGGTATTTATTGGGCACAGGAGAGGGTAGTGTGATTTATTTCCTGATTAAGTGTTGCTCTTTGGATTGTTTTACTATGTAATTTACTCCACCCTGGTCACATGTCCTCATCTACCTGCATGCTCCTCTGTATCAAGGTGTTTTGGTACTTCCCTTAGGACCTAGACTTTTACTGTACCACAGGTCAATATAGTCTAACTATTACTGTACCACAGGTCAATATAGTCTAACTATTACTGTACCACAGGTCAATATAGTGTACCTATTACTGTACCACAGGTCAATGTAGTCTAACTATTACTGTACCACAGGTCAATATAGTCTAACTATTACTGTACCACAGGTCAATATAGTCTACCAGTCTATTACTGTACCACAGGTCAATATAGTCTAACTATTACTGTACCACAGGTCAATATAGTCTACCAGTCTATTACTGTACCACAGGTCAATATAGTCTAACTATTACTGTACCACAGGTCAATATAGTCTAACTATTACTGTACCACAGGTCAATATAGTCTACCAGTCTATTACTGTACCACAGGTCAATATAGTCTAACAGTCTATTACTGTACCACAGGTCAATATAGTCTAACAGTCTATTACTGTACCACAGGTCAATATAGTCTACCTATTACTGTACCACAGGTCAATATAGTCTACCAGTCTATTACTGTACCACAGGTCAATATAGTCTACCAGTCTATTACTGTACCACAGGTCAATATAGTCTAACTATTACTGTACCACAGGTCAATGTAGTCTACCAGTCTATTACTGTACCACAGGTCAATATAGTCTAACTATTACTGTACCGCAGGTCAATGTAGTCTAACTATTACTGTACCACAGGTCAATGTAGTCTACCAGTCTATTACTGTACCACAGGTCAATATAGTCTAACTATTACTGTACCACAGGTCAATATAGTCTAACTATTACTGTACCACAGGTCAATATAGTCTACCTATTACTGTACCACAGGTCAATATAGTCTACCAGTCTATTACTGTACCACGGGTCAATATAGTCTACCAGTCTATTACTGTACCACAGGTCAATATAGTCTAACTATTACTGTACCACAGGTCAATATAGTCTACCTATTACTGTCCCACAGGTCAATATAGTCTACCAGTCTATTACTGTACCACAGGTCAATATAGTCTACCAGTCTATTACTGTACCACAGGTCAATATAGTCTACCAGTCTATTACTGTACCACAGGTCAATATAGTCTACCAGTCTATTACTGTACCACAGGTCAATATAGTCTACCTATTACTGTACCACAGGTCAATATAGTCTACCAGTCTATTACTGTACCACAGGTCAATATAGTCTACCAGTCTATTACTGTACCACAGGTCAATATAGTCTACCAGTCTATTACTGTACCACAGGTCAATGTAGTCTACCAGTCTATTACTGTACCACAGGTCAATATAGTCTACCAGTCTATTACTGTACCACAGGTCAATATAGTCTACCAGTCTATTACTGTACCACAGGTCAATATAGTCTACCAGTCTATTACTGTACCACAGGTCAATATAGTCTAACTATTACTGTACCACAGGTCAATATAGTCTACCAGTCTATTACTGTACCACAGGTCAATATAGTCTAACTATTACTGTACCACAGGTCAATATAGTGTACCTATTACTGTACCACAGGTCAATATAGTCTAACTATTACTGTACCACAGGTCAATATAGTCTAACTATTACTGTACCACAGGTCAATATAGTCTACCAGTCTATTACTGTACCACAGGTCAATATAGTCTACCAGTCTATTACTGTACCACGGGTCAATATAGTCTAACTATTACTGTACCACAGGTCAATATAGTCTACCAGTCTATTACTGTACCACAGGTCAATATAGTCTACCAGTCTATTACTGTACCACAGGTCAATATAGTCTACCAGTCTATTACTGTACCACAGGTCAATATAGTCTAACTATTACTGTACCACAGGTCAATATAGTCTACCAGTCTATTACTGTACCACAGGTCAATATAGTCTACCAGTCTATTACTGTACCACGGGTCAATATAGTCTAACTATTACTGTACCACAGGTCAATATAGTCTACCAGTCTATTACTGTACCACAGGTCAATATAGTCTACCAGTCTATTACTGTACCACAGGTCAATATAGTCTAACTATTACTGTACCGCAGGTCAATATAGTCTAACTATTACTGTACCACAGGTCAATATAGTCTACCAGTCTATTACTGTACCACAGGTGAATATAGTCTACCAGTCTATTACTGTACCACAGGTCAATATAGTCTACCAGTCTATTGCTGTACCACAGGTCAATATAGTCTACCAGTCTATTACTGTACCACAGGTCAATATAGTCTAACTATTACTGTACCACAGGTCAATATAGTCTACCAGTCTATTACTGTACCACAGGTCAATATAGTCTACCAGTCTATTACTGTACCACAGGTCAATATAGTCTACCAGTCTATTACTGTACCACAGGTCAATATAGTCTACCAGTCTATTACTGTACCACAGGTCAATATAGTCTACCAGTCTATTACTGTACCACGGGTCAATATAGTCTACCAGTCTATTACTGTACCACAGGTCAATATAGTCTAACTATTACTGTACCACAGGTCAATATAGTCTACCAGTCTATTACTGTACCACAGGTCAATATAGTCTACCAGTCTATTACTGTACCACAGGTCAATATAGTCTACCAGTCTATTACTGTACCACAGGTCAATATAGTCTACCAGTCTATTACTGTACCACAGGTCAATATAGTCTACCAGTCTATTACTGTACCACAGGTCAATATAGTCTACCTATTACTGTACCACAGGTCAATATAGTCTAACTATTACTGTACCACAGGTCAATATAGTCTACCAGTCTATTACTGTACCACAGGTCAATATAGTCTACCAGTCTATTACTGTACCACAGGTCAATATAGTCTACCAGTCTATTACTGTACCACAGGTCAATATAGTCTAACTATTACTGTACCGCAGGTCAATATAGTCTAACTATTACTGTACCACAGGTCAATATAGTCTACCAGTCTATTACTGTACCACAGGTCAATATAGTCTACCAGTCTATTACTGTACCACAGGTCAATATAGTCTACCAGTCTATTACTGTACCACAGGTCAATATAGTCTACCAGTCTATTACTGTACCACAGGTCAATATAGTCTAACTATTACTGTACCACAGGTCAATATAGTCTACCAGTCTATTACTGTACCACAGGTCAATATAGTCTACCAGTCTATTACTGTACCACAGGTCAATATAGTCTACCAGTCTATTACTGTACCACAGGTCAATATAGTCTACCAGGCTATTACTGTACCACAGGTCAATATAGTCTACCAGTCTATTACTGTACCACAGGTCAATATAGTCTACCAGTCTATTACTGTACCACAGGTCAATATAGTCTACCAGTCTATTACTGTACCACAGGTCAATATAGTCTACCAGTCTATTACTGTACCACAGGTCAATATAGTCTACCTATTACTGTACCACAGGTCAATATAGTCTACCAGTCTATTACTGTACCACAGGTCAATATAGTCTACCAGTCTATTACTGTACCACAGGTCAATATAGTCTAACTATTACTGTACCATAGATTAATATAGTCTACCAGTCTATTACTGTACCACAGGTCAATATAGTCTAACTATTACTGTACCACAGGTCAATATAGTCTACCAATCTATTACTGTACCACAGGTCAATATAGTCTACCTATTACTGTACCACAGGTCAATATAGTCTACCAGTCTATTACTGTACCACAGGTCAATATAGTCTACCAGTCTATTACTGTACCACGGGTCAATATAGTCTAACTATTACTGTACCACAGGTCAATATAGTCTACCAGTCTATTACTGTACCACAGGTCAATATAGTCTACCAGTCTATTACTGTACCACAGGTCAATATAGTCTACCAGTCTATTACTGTACCACAGGTCAATATAGTCTAACTATTACTGTACCCCAGGTCAATATAGTCTACCAGTCTATTACTGTACCACAGGTCAATATAGTCTACCAGTCTATTACTGTACCACGGGTCAATATAGTCTAACTATTACTGTACCACAGGTCAATATAGTCTACCAGTCTATTACTGTACCACAGGTCAATATAGTCTACCAGTCTATTACTGTACCACAGGTCAATATAGTCTAACTATTACTGTACCGCAGGTCAATATAGTCTAACTATTACTGTACCACAGGTCAATATAGTCTACCAGTCTATTACTGTACCACAGGTGAATATAGTCTACCAGTCTATTACTGTACCACAGGTCAATATAGTCTACCAGTCTATTACTGTACCACAGGTCAATATAGTCTACCAGTCTATTACTGTACCACAGGTCAATATAGTCTAACTATTACTGTACCACAGGTCAATATAGTCTACCAGTCTATTACTGTACCACAGGTCAATATAGTCTACCAGTCTATTACTGTACCACGGGTCAATATAGTCTAACTATTACTGTACCACAGGTCAATATAGTCTACCAGTCTATTACTGTACCACAGGTCAATATAGTCTACCAGTCTATTACTGTACCACGGGTCAATATAGTCTAACTATTACTGTACCACAGGTGAATATAGTCTACCAGTCTATTACTGTACCACAGGTCAATATAGTCTACCAGTCTATTACTGTACCACAGGTCAATATAGTCTACCAGTCTATTACTGTACCACAGGTCAATATAGTCTACCAGTCTATTACTGTACCACGGGTCAATATAGTCTACCAGTCTATTACTGTACCACAGGTCAATATAGTCTAACTATTACTGTACCACAGGTCAATATAGTCTACCAGTCTATTACTGTACCACAGGTCAATATAGTCTACCAGTCTATTACTGTACCACAGGTCAATATAGTCTACCAGTCTATTACTGTACCACAGGTCAATATAGTCTACCAGTCTATTACTGTACCACAGGTCAATATAGTCTACCAGTCTATTACTGTACCACAGGTCAATATAGTCTACCTATTACTGTACCACAGGTCAATATAGTCTACCAGTCTATTACTGTACCACAGGTCAATATAGTCTACCAGTCTATTACTGTACCACAGGTCAATATAGTCTAACTATTACTGTACCATAGATTAATATAGTCTACCAGTCTATTACTGTATCACAGGTCAATATAGTCTAACTATTACTGTACCACAGGTCAATATAGTCTACCAGTCTATTACTGTACCACAGGTCAATATAGTCTACCTATTACTGTACCACAGGTCAATATAGTCTACCTATTACTGTACCACAGGTCAATATAGTCTACCAGTCTATTACTGTACCACAGGTCAATATAGTCTACCAGTCTATTACTGTACCACGGGTCAATATAGTCTAACTATTACTGTACCACAGGTCAATATAGTCTACCAGTCTATTACTGTACCACAGGTCAATATAGTCTACCAGTCTATTACTGTACCACAGGTCAATATAGTCTACCAGTCTATTACTGTACCACAGGTCAATATAGTCTAACTATTACTGTACCACAGGTCAATATAGTCTACCAGTCTATTACTGTACCACAGGTCAATATAGTCTACCAGTCTATTACTGTACCACAGGTCAATATAGTCTACCAGTCTATTACTGTACCGCAGGTCAATATAGTCTAACTATTACTGTACCACAGGTCAATATAGTCTACCAGTCTATCACTGTACCACAGGTGAATATAGTCTACCAGTCTATTACTGTACCACAGGTCAATATAGTCTACCAGTCTATTACTGTACCACAGGTCAATATAGTCTACCAGTCTATTACTGTACCACAGGTCAATATAGTCTAACTATTACTGTACCACAGGTCAATGTAGTCTACCAGTCTATTACTGTACCACAGGTCAATATAGTCTACCAGTCTATTACTGTACCACAGGTCAATATAGTCTACCAGTCTATTACTGTACCACAGGTCAATATAGTCTACCAGTCTATTACTGTACCACAGGTCAATATAGTCTACCAGTCTATTACTGTACCACAGGTCAATATAGTCTACCAGTCTATTACTGTACCACAGGTCAATATAGTCTACCTATGACTGTACCACAGGTCAATATAGTCTAACTATGACTGTACCACGGGTCAATATAGTCTAACTATTACTGTACCACAGGTCAATATAGTCTAACTATTACCGTACCACAGGTCAATATAGTCTAACTATTACTGTACCACAGGTCAATATAGTCTACCAGTCTGTCCATCCTGTCCCCTATCCACCATTCATAGTGACAATATAGTCTACCAGTCTAGCAGTCCATTCTTTCCTCTTTCCATCAATAGTGGATCATTTGTCCAGATCTGCAATTGGCCAACTAGCAATCATACCACAGATAAAAGCACTCAAAGCTGCATCAATATCCAATATGAATCAACAAGAAGAATCAGGAATAGCTGAAAGGCACAACCCAGTGAACACATGAAACACATCTCAGAATGTTCCCCTATTGATGTTGTTTAGGGACAATGCAACTCTCCTAACTAGACTGCAGTAGGCTACAACACCACAATGTAATGAATGACTCTATTATTGTTTTCAAGTGAGTACAAAATTCTACTCTAGGCTGAAGAGAAATGGGATGTGAATGTTTCATTTGGATCAGTAGTGGGTCTAGTCTGGACAGTTGATAAGGATCAGTAGTGGGTCTAGTCTGGACAGTTGATAAGGATCAGTAGTGGGTCTAGTCTGGACAGTTGATAAGGATCAGTAGTGGGTCTAGTCTGGACAGTTGATAAGGATCAGTAGTGGGTCTAATCTGGACAGTTGATAAGGATCAGTAGTGGGTCTAGTATGGACAGTTGATAAGGATCAGCAGTGGGTCTAGTCTGGACAGTTGATAAGGATCAGTAGTGGGTCTAGTCTGAACAGTTGATAAGGATCAGTAGTGGGTCTAGTCTGGACAGTTGATAAGGATCAGTAGTGGGTCTAGTCTGGACAGTTAATAAGGATCAGTAGTGGGTCTAGTCTGGACAGTTGATAAGGATCAGTAGTGGGTCTACTCTGGACAGTTGATAAGGATCAGTAGTGGGTCTATTCTTGAAAGTTGATAATGATCAGTAGTGGATCTACTCTGGACAGTTGATAAGGATCAGTAGTGGGTCTACTCTCTACAGTTTATAAGGATCAGTAGTGGGTCTAGTCTGGACAGTTTATAAGAATAAGTAGTGGGTCTACTCTGGACTGTTTATAAGGATCAGTAGTGGGTCTAGTCTGGACAGTTGATAAGGATCAGTAGTGGGTCTACTCTGGACAGTTGATAAGGATAGGTAGTGGGTCTATTCTTGAAAGTTGATAAGGATCAGTAGTGGATCTACTCTGGACAGTTGATAAGGATCAGTAGTGGGTCTACTCTCTACAGTTTATAAGGATCAGTAGTGGGTCTACTCTGGACAGTTGATAAGGATCAGTAGTGGGTCTAGTCTGGACAGTTGATAAGGATCAGTAGTGGGTCTACTCTGGACAGTTGATAAGGATCAGTAGTGGGTCTACTCTGGACAGTTTATGAGGATCAGTAGTGGGCCTACTCTCCACAGTTTATAAGGATCAGTAGTGGGTCTGCTCTGGACAGTTTATAAGGATCAGTATTGGGTCTATTCTGGACAGTCTATAAGGATCAGTAGTGGGCCTACTCTCCACAGTTTATAAGGATCAGTAGTGGGTCTGCTCTGGACAGTTTATAAGGATCAGTATTGGGTCTATTCTGGACAGTCTATAAGGATCAGTAGTGGGTCTACTCTCCACAGTTTATAAGGATCAGTAGTAGGTCTACTCTGGACAGTTTATGAGGATCAGTAGTGGGTCTACTCTGGACGGTTTATGAGGATCAGTAGTGGGTCTACTCTGGACAGTTTATGAGGATCAGTAGTGGGCCTACTCTCCACAGTTTATAAGGATCAGTAGTGGGTCTGCTCTGGACAGTTTATAAGGATCAGTATTGGGTCTATTCTGGACAGTCTATAAGGATCAGTAGTGGGCCTACTCTCCACAGTTTATAAGGATCAGTAGTGGGTCTGCTCTGGACAGTTTATAAGGATCAGTATTGGGTCTATTCTGGACAGTCTATAAGGATCAGTAGTGGGTCTACTCTCCACAGTTTATAAGGGTCAGTAGTGGGTATATTCTCTACAGTTTAAAAGGATCAGTAGTGGGTCTAGTCTGGACAGTTTATAAGGATCAGTAGATTGGATCCCAGCCGGAGAACCAAAACAATGTCGCCGTAAAAGGGGCAGACGAAACGGTCTTCTGGTCAGGCTCCGGAGACGGGCACATCGCACACCGCTCCCGAGCATACTACTCGCCAATGTCCAGTCTCTTGACAACAAGGTTGATGAAATCCGAGCAAGGGTAGCATTCCATTGCTGATTCGGTGAGCGAGTTTATTAGCAAGTGCATCAGCGATGTCGTACCCACAGCAACTATTAAAACATTCCCAAACCAGAAACCGTGGATTGATGGCAGCATTCGCTCGAAACTGAAAGCACGAACCACTGCTTTTACCCAGGACAAGGTGACCGGAAACATGACCGAATAGTGTAGCTATTCCTTCCACAAGGCAATCAAACAAGCTAAGCGTCAGTGTAGAGACAAAGTAGAGTCGCAATTCAACGGCTCAGATACAAGAGGTATGTGGCAGGGTCTACAGTCAATCACGGATTACAAAAAGAAAACCAGCCCCGTCGTGAACCAGGATGTCTTGCTCCCAGACAGACTAAACAACTTCTTTGCTCGCTTTGAGGACAATACAGTGCCACTGACATGGCCCACTATCAAAATCTTGCGGACTCTCCTTCACTGCAGCCGAGTAAAACATTTAAACATGTTAACTCTCGCAAGGCTGGAGGCCCAGACGGCATCCCCAGCCGCGTCCTCAGAGCATGCGCAGACCAGCTGGCTGGTGTGTTTACAGACATAATCAATCCTTATCCCAGTCTGCTGTTCCCACATGCTTCAAGAGGGCCACCATTGTCCCTGTTCCCAAGAAAGCTAAGGTAACTGAGCTAAACGACTACCGCCCCGTAGCAATCACTTCCATCATCATGAATTGCTTTGAGAGACGAGTCAAGGACCATATCAACTCCACCCTACCTGACACCCTAGACCCACTCCAATTTGCTTACCACCCAAATAGGTCCACAGACAACGCAATCGCCATCACACTGCACACTGCCCTAACCCATCTGGACAAGAGGAATACCTATGTGAGAATGCTGTTCATCGACTACAGCTCAGCATTTAACACCATTGTACCCTCCAAAACGTATCATCAAGCTCAAGACCTTGGGTCTCGACCCCGCCCTGTGCAACTGGGTACTGGACTTCCTGACGGGCCGTCCCCAGGTAGTGAGTGTAGGTAACAACATCTCCACCCCGCTGATCCTCAACACTGGGGCCCCACAAGAGTGCGTTCTGAGCCCTCTCCTGTACTCCCTGTTCACCCATGACTGCGTGGCCATGCACGCCTCCAACTCAATCATCAAGTTTTCAGACGACACTACAGTGGTAGACTTGATTACCAACAACGACGAGACGGCCTACAGGGAGGAGGTGAGGGCCCTCGGAGTGTGGTGTCAGGAAAATAACCTCACACTCAACGTCAACAAAACAAAGGAGATGATTGTGGACTTCAGGAAACAGTCGAGGGAGCACCCCCCTATCCACATCGAAGGGACAGTAGTGGAGAGGGTAGTAAGTTTTAAGTTCATCGGTGTACACATCACGGACAAACTGAATTTGTCCACCCACACAGACCGCATGGTGAAGAAGGCGCATCAGTGCCTATTCAACCTCAGGAGGCTGAAGAAATTCAGCTTGTCACCAAAAACAGTCACAAACATTTACAGATGCACAATCGAGAGCATCCTGTCGGGCTGTAACACCGCCTGGTACGGCAACAGCTCAGCCCACAACTGTAAGGCTCTCCAGAGGGTAGTGAGGTCTGCACAACGCATCACCGAGGGCAAACTACCTGCCTTCCAGGACACCTACACCACCCGATGTCACAGGAAGGCCATAAAGATCATCAAGGACAACAACCACCCGAGCCACTGCCTGTTCACCCCGCTATCATCCAGAAGGCGAGGTCAGTACAGGTGCATCAAAGCAGGGACCGAGAGACTGAAAAACAGCTTCTATCTCAAGGCCACCAGACTGTTAAACAGCCACCACTAACATTGAGTGGCTGCTGCCAACATACTGACTCAACTCCATCCACTTTAATAATGGAAAAATGTATGTAAAAATGTATCACTAGCCACTTTAAACAATGCCACTTAAAATAATGTTTACATACCCTACATTACTCATCTCATATGTATATACTGTACCCTATACCATCTACAGCATCTTGCCATCTTTATGTAATACATGTATCACTAGCCACTTTAAACTATGCCACTTTATGTTTATATACCCTACATCACTCATCTCATATGTATATACTGTACTCTATACCATCTACTGCATCTTGCCTATGCCGTTCTGTTCCATCACTCATTCATATATCTTTATGTACATATTCTTCATCCCTTTACACTTGTGTGAATAAGGTAGTTAGTTGTTGTGGAATTGTTAGGTTAGATTACTTGTTGGTTATTACTGCATTGTCGGAACTAGAAGCACAATTATTTCGCTACACTCGCATTAACGTCTGCTAACCATGTGTATGTGACAAATAAAATTTGATTTGATTTGAACTACTGAACATAACGCGCCAATGTAATCTGAGATTTTTGTATATAAATATGAACTTTATCGAACAAAACATACATGTATTGTGTAACATGAAGTCCTGAGTGTCATCTGATGAAGATCATCAAAGGTTAGTGATTAATTTTATCTCTATTTCTGCTTTTTGTGACTCCTCTCTTTGGCTGGAAAAATGGCTGTGTTTTTCTGTGACTAGGCACTCACCTATGGTGTATAATACTTGTATGTTTGAGGAATTGTAATTATGAGATTTCTGTTGTTTGAATTTGGCGCCCTGCACTTTCACTGGCTGTTGTCATATTGATCCCGGTAGCGGGATTTCAGCCTTAAGAAGTTTTAAGAAGGAAAGAAATTCCACAAATGAACTTTTAACAAGGCACACCTGTTAATTGAAAGGCATTCCAGGTGACTACCTCATGAAGCTGGTTGAGAGAATTCCAAGATATTGCAAAGCAAAGCGTGGCTACTTTGAAGAATCTGAAATATATTCTGATTTGTTTAACACTTTTTTGGTTACTACATGATTCCCATATATATATATATATATATATATATATATATATATATATATATATATATATATATCTGAGCCGCTATATATATAGATATATATATATTATATATTATATATATATTATTTATATATACATTTTGAACAGAATTTGATAGAATTATCTATTTTGGATGCAATTTGAATGGAATTGTTGGAGAGAGAAAGACTGACAGCATGCCACCCTGTGCACTGATTTAAAGCAACAATATTCAAGAGATATGCAGTTTTAAAACTATACAGCTGAAGCTACATTTTTGCTATTAAAAAGTAAGGTAACCACGGGAAAACGCAGATGGAGATGTGTAAATTAGCCACGCATCCAGTCATTATATTACTCTACCATATACTGCAGGAGATGTAGGGATCACAATGGAAAAAGACAGACTTGTGCAATCCCTGTCACTTTTAAATTATTTGTAAATAAGTCTTTTTTATTTGTTACTGACAAATAAAAAATCAATCCAAACTGTGCAGCAGCAATTTAATAAACGGGAAGAGACATCTGTTACAAAACACCAAAACGTTTAATGACATTCAGAGATTGTCAAGCCGAGCCTTCTATACTGGGTAAGACTATAAATGTAGGGAGGGGTGTATTTTCTGTTTGTCCAAATTGTGGTGTTGAAAACGCAAACCATGATATTACAGTTTTTCCCAATTGTTTACACACTAAAACTGTCCCATGAGGCCCAATGACCTGAAACTGTGACTAATTTAGCAGAACCAGACACCAAATCTGCAATACTACTGGCACATGTTTTGCTTTACACTCAGATTGCAATTCTATAATAAACATTTGGCAAAACACAACACACAATTCTCTACCTTTGGCACTACCTTCACAAATCTCTTGTGTGAAAATGAAAAGCAACACTGTTCAACAAGCTAAGCTCTATTATCAATTAGTCCCTTTCACTCTTCACATGGGCAAACACTAATTGCGTAAATGTTCACTTTGCAATCAGACCTTTGGTATGGATAAAAAGGCCACATGCGAGTACACCTGTGTTTAGAGAACAATGGAAGCAAACGTGGCAGAGAGAAGTGGAGGTTGGTGCACAGTTGGGGGTAGAGGTGGAGGTGGGTGCACAGTTGGGGGTAGAGGTGGAGGTGGGTGCACAGTTGGAGGTAGAGGTGGAGGTGGGGGCATAGTTGGAGGTAGAGGTGGAGGTGGGGGGACAGTTGGGGGTAGAGGTGGAGGTGGGGGTACAGTTGGAGGTAGAGGTGGAGGTGGGGGCATAGTTGGAGGTAGAGGTGGAGGTGGGGGTACAGTTGGGGGTAGAGGTGGGGGTAGAGGTGGAGGTGGGGGGACAGTTGGGGGTAGAGGTGGAGGTGGGGGGACAGTTGGGGGTAGAGGTGGAGGTGGGGGGACAGTTGGGGGTAGAGGTGGAGGTGGGGGTACAGTTGGGGGTAGAGGTGGGGGTAGAGGTGGAGGGACAGTTGGGGGTAGAGGTGGAGGTGGGGGGACAGTTGGGGGTAGAGGTGGGGGGTACAGTTGGGGGTAGAAGTGGAGGTGGGTGCACAGTTGGGGTAGAGGTGGAGGTGGGGGGACAGTTGGGGGTAGAGGTGGAGGTGGGGGGACAGTTGGGGGTAGAGGTGGAGGTGGGGGTACAGTTGGGGGTGGAGGTGGGGGGTACAGTTGGGGGTAGAGGTGGAGGTGGGGGCATAGTTGGAGGTAGAGGTGGAGGTGGGGGGGCAGTTGGGGGTAGAGGTGGAGGTGGGGGTACAGTTGGGGGTAGAGGTGGGGGTAGAGGTGGAGGTGGGGGGACAGTTGGGGGTAGAGGTGGAGGTGGGGGTACAGTTGGGGGTAGAGGTGGAGGTGGGGGCATAGTTGGAGGTAGAGGTGGAGGTGGGGGCATAGTTGGAGGTAGAGGTGGAGGTGGGGAGACAGTTGGGGGTAGAGGTGGAGGTGGGGGTACAGTTGGGGGTAGAGGTGGGGGTAGAGGTGGAGGTGGGGGGACAGTTGGGGGTAGAGGTGGAGGTGGGGGTACAGTTGGGGGTAGAGGTGGGGGTAGAGGTGGAGGTGGGGGGACAGTTGGGGGTAGAGGTGGAGGTGGGGGCATAGTTGGAGGTAGAGGTGGAGGTGGGGGCATAGTTGGAGGTAGTGGAGGTGGGGGTACAGTTGGGGGTAGAGGTGGAGGTGGGGGTACAGTTGGGGGTAGAGGTGGAGGTGGGGGTACAGTTGGAGGTAGAGGTGGAGGTGGGGGTGGAGGTGGGGGCACAGTTGGGGGTAGAGGTGGAGGTGGGTGCACAGTTGGGGGTAGAGGTGGAGGTGGGGGTACAGTTGGAGGTAGAGGTGGAGGTGGGGGGACAGTTGGGGGTAGAGGTGGAGGTGAGGGGACAGTTGGGGGTAGAGGTGGAGGTGGGGGTACAGTTGGGCGTAGAGGTGGAGGTGGGGGCACAGTTGGGGGTGGAGGTGGGGGTAGAGGTGGAGGTGGGGGCATAGTTGGAGGTAGAGGTGGAGGTGGGTGCACAGTTGGGGGTAGAGGTGGGGGTGGGGGTACAGTTGGGGGTAGAGGTGGAGGTGGGGGTACAGTTGGGGGTAGAGGTGGGGGTGGGGGTACAGTTGGGGGTAGAGGTGGGGGTGGGGGTGGAGGTGGGGGCACAGTTGGGGGTGGAGGTGGGGGCAGAGGTGGGGGACAGTTGGGGGTGGAGGTGGAGGTGGGGGCACAGTTGGGGGTAGAGGCTCAAGTTGGGGATGGAGGAAGACCAAGAACAAGGAGAGTGGTCTCTGAGGAATTTCGGGCGACTCTGCTGGACCATGTGGCCAATCTGAGCCGCTTCACCGTAGCATTCATCTTCCGGACGTTCCAAAACGAGAAGAGGTTTGTACTGCAGACATTGGACCTCTCTACTACCTTTGCTACTTGACAGTAGAACAATGTAAAGCACCGTAAAGACTTTAGATTCCAATACATACTGTAGGAGTTGGAACAGCCCCCCCCCCCCAGTCAATTTTGATCTATCCCTTACTGCTTCTTGTCACAACCTTCATGATGAGACCCTCAGAGGGCCTCGGTAAGATGACAGTAGTCCTGTGTCCAGTGGGGTGGTAATTGGCCGTAATTAAGGCATCTCCACGCAATACAAAATTTTAAATAAATCAAATATAAGTCATCATAATAAATGATAGATATGTGGCGGGTAGCCTAGTGGTTAGAGCGTTGGACTAGTAACCGAAAGGTTGCTAGATCGAATCCCCGAGCTGACTAGGTAAAAATCTGTCGTTCTACCCCCAAACAAGGCAGTTAACCCACTGTTCCCCGGTAGGCCGTCATTGTAAATAAGAATTTGTTCTAAACTGACTTGCCTAGTTAAATAAAGGTCAATAATAAAATAAATCCTGTAAATCCTGATTTTATAGTAAGAAGAATATAATTTATCTGAATAATTTTCCCATTCTGGATGGAGTGCGCATGTGAAGTGGCTACATATGTTGAGTGTAAAAGTGATCATTTGAAACATGTCCTAAATGCTAGATAGTTATTTGGCAACTTATAATGTGAGGGGAGGAGAGGAAGAGAGAGAGAGGGAGAGGAGAGGAGGAGAGGGAGAGGAGGAGAGAGGAGAGGAGGAGGAGAGACGGGGAGGAGAGGAGGAGAGAGAGAGGGAGAGGAGAGGAGGAGAGGGAGAGGAGGAGAGAGGAGAGGAGGAGGAGAGAGGGGGAGGAGAGGAGGAGAGAGGAGAGGAGGAAGAGGAGAGAGGAGAGGAGAGGAGAGAGGGAGAGGAGGAAGAGGAGAGAGGGCCCAGTACCACCACTGCGTTGATAGGAGATGTATTTATTTTTAAGCTCATTTGCAGTTTTTATGATAATATTTGTAATATATATAGGCTATTAATGATTTTGAGAAAAGTTGTGAAAAAAAAAAACTATTGTTCTCAAGCTGATCACCCATCCATATGCGCTCAAATAGGAAATGGAGGCCGCTTTCCCGCGGGGTTCACTTTATGCCTTGGGCTATCCAACCCTGTTCCTGTAGCTACCCAGTACTCTGTATGCCTTGGGCTATCCAACCCTGTTCCTGTAGCTACCCAGTACTCTGTATGCCTTGGGCTATCCAACCTAGTTCCTGTAGCTACCCAGTACTCTGTATGCCTTGGGCTATCCAACCCTGTTCCTGTATCTACCCAGTACTCTGTATGCCTTGGGCTATCCAACCCTGTTCCTGTAGCTACCCAGTACTCTGTATGCCTTGGGCTATCCAACCTAGTTCCTGTAGCTACCCAGTACTCTGTATGCCTTGGGCTATCCAACCTTGTTCCTGTAGCTACCCAGTACTCTGTGTGCCTTGGGCTATCCAACCATGTTCCTGTAGCTACCCAGTACTCTGTATGCCTTGGGCTATCCAACCTTGTTCCTGTAGCTACCCAGTACTCTGTATGCCTTGGGCTATCCAACCATGTTCCTGTAGCTACCCAGTACTCTGTATGCCTTGGGCTATCCAACCATGTTCCTGTAGCTACCCAGTACTCTGTATGCCTTGGGCTATCCAACCCTGTTCTTGTAGCTACCCAGTACTCTGTATGCCTTGGGCTATCCAACCCTGTTCCTGTAGCTACCCAGTACTCTGTATGCCTTGGGCTATCCAACCATGTTCCTGTAGCTACCCAGTACTCTGTATGCCTTGGGCTATCCAACCCTGTTCCTGTAGCTACCCAGTACTCTGTATGCCTTGGGCTATCCAACCCTGTTCCTGTAGATACCCAGTACTCTGTATGCCTTGGGCTATCCAACCCTGTTCCTGTAGCTACCCAGTACTCTGTATGCCTTGGGCTATCCAACCATGTTCCTGTAGCTACCCAGTACTCTGTATGCCTTGGGCTATCCAACCCTGTTCCTGTAGCTACCCAGTACTCTGTATGCCTTGGGCTATCCAACCCTGTTCCTGTAGCTACCCAGTACTCTGTATGCCTTGGGCTATCCAACCCTGTTCCTGTAGCTACCCAGTACTCTGTATGCCTTGGGCTATCCAACCATGTTCCTGTAGCTACCCAGTACTCTGTATGCCTTGGGCTATCCAACCCTGTTCCTGTAGCTACCCAGTACTCTGTATGCCTTGGGCTATCCAACCCTGTTCCTGTAGCTACCCAGTACTCTGTATGCCTTGGGCTATCCAACCCTGTTCCTGTAGATACCCAGTACTCTGTATGCCTTGGGCTATCCAACCTTGTTCCTGTAGCTACCCAGTGCTTAATTTTGCGAAACCAAATTAAGTCTGTTCAGGAACATCGATAGTAACATGTTTTATCATGACAAAATGTATTTCATTAAAATGACAGCCCCTCTCTCTGCCGGAGAAAGGAATGAAGGAGAGAGAGGAGGACATGGAAACATCACGGTGGAGGATTTCTGTAGCTAAAGGTAATAGTGTCACCCTATTCATTATTAAAATAAAATGCCCCGTTTACTAGACTATTCAAAATTAAATACAAATTCACTATAATTGTAGGCTCTGTAAACCTCCCTACATAGTCAATGAACCAACAGCATAGCCCCCCCCCTACACAGTCAATGAACCAACAGCATAGCCCCCCCTACACAGTCAATTAACCAACAACATAGCGCCCCCCCCCCCCTACACAGTCAATGAACCAACAGCATAGCCCCCCCCCCCCCCCCTGCATAGTCATTGAACCAACAGCATAGCCCCCCCCCCCTACACAGTCAATGAACCAACAGCATAGCCACCCCCCTGCATAGTTATTGAACCAACAGCATAGCCCCCCCCCCCTACACAGTCAATGAACCAACAGCATAGCCACCCCCCTGCATAGTCATTGAACCAACAGCATAGCCCAGGTCTATACGTTCTCTCCCAGACTCATGGAAGTGATTACTAGAATGAATTTCATTTTGAGTATAATGTGCCTTTGGAAAGTATTCAGACCCATTGACTTTTTCCACATTTTGTTACGTTACAGCCTTATTCTAAAATTGATTAAATGATATATTTTTTACGTATCTGAACAGGTTTTTATATTTTTTTGCAAATTTATACAAATAACAAAAACTGAAATACCTTTATTTACATCAGTATTCAGACCCTTTCCTGTGAGACTCGAAATTGAGCTCAGGTGCATCCTGTTTCCATTGATCATCCTTGAGATGTTTCTACAACTTGATTAGACCTGTGAAAAATGTAATTGATTGGACATGATTTGGAAAGGCACAAACATGTATATATATAAGGTCCCACGGTTGACAGTGTATGGTCAGAGCAAAAACCAAGCCATGAGTGGAAGTTATTGTCCGTAGAGCTCCGAGACAGGATTGTGTCGAGGCACAGATCTGGGGAAGGATACCAAAACATTTATGCAGCATTGTAGGTCCACAAGAACCCAGTGGCCTCCATCATTCTTAAATGGAAGAAGTTTGGAATCACCCAGATTCTTCCCAGAGCTGGCTTCCTGGCCAAACTGTGCAATCGGGGGAGAAGGGCCTTGGTCAGGGTGGTGACCAAGAACCCTATGGTCACTCTGACAGAGCTCCAGAGTTCCTCTGTGGAGATGTGAGAACCTTCCAGAAGAACAACCATCTCCGCAGCACTCAACCAATCAGGCCTTTGTGGTAGAGTGGCCAGACGAAAGCCACTCCTCAAACAGGCACATGACAGCCGGCTTAGAATATGCCAAAAGGCAGCTAATGGACTCTCAGACCATGAGAAACAATTTTCTCTGGACTGATGAAACCAAGATTGAAGTCTTTGCCCTGAATGCCAAACATCACGTCTGGAGGAAACATGGCACTATGGGGATTTTTTTCAATGGCAGGGACTAGCAGACTATAGTCAGGATCAAGGGAACGATGAACAGTGCAAAGTACAGAGAGATCCTTGATGAAAATCTGCTTCAGAGTGCTACAGGACGGTAGATCTCCAGGAAGAGGGTTGGACTGATAACCTACAGGACGGATGATCTCCAGGAAGTGGGTTGGGCTGATAACCTACAGGACGGTAGTTCTCCAGGAAGAGACTGAGACTAAGAACCTACAGGACGGTCATCAGGAAGAGGGTTGGGCTAGAACCTACAGGACGGTAGATCTCCAGGAAGAGTTTTGGGCAGCACTGTGTTAGAGGGACAATAAAGTCCTGAGACCATTAGCGACCTGATGATCGTTAGCGGGCTTAGGGTACCACTACCGACGCATAACCAGAGTGGATGAGTAAAGATTAACGTGAGGTCACATGGAATTTGACCTGTGAAGGGGGGATCTAGCCCTTCACAACCCTCCACCCAGGAAGCATGTAATGCCGTTGTCAAGGCCATAGACAGTCACCGCAGAGCGCCGGGGAAATGGAAGTTGACACCTTTTCCTTTTTTTTTTTTTCATCTCTATCCAACCAGATGACCTCTTCACATCCACCTGGTGTTGTCTGCCATGAGGCCTTCTGCCTGTCCACCTTCTTTATCCCTCTCTGTCTCCTCTCTCTCCCCTCCTCCTCTCCCTCCCTCCCTCCCTCTCAACTCTCCCTCCCTCTCAACTCTCCCCTCCCCTCCCCTCTCAACTCTCCCTCCCTCTCAACTCAACTCTCCCCTCCCTCTCAACTCAACTCAACCCTCCCCTCTCAACTCAACTCTCCCTCCCCTCTCAACTCAACTCAACCCTCCCCTCTCAACTCAACTCAACCCTCCCTCTCAACTCAACTCTCCCCTCCCCTCTCAACTCAACCCTCCCTCTCAACTCAACTCTCCCCTCCCTCTCAACTCAACTCTCCCCTCCCCTCTCTGCTCCTTCTCCTCTCCCCTCCCCTCTCGGCTCCTTCTCCTCTCCCTCCCCTGCTCCTTCTCCCTCTCCCTCCCTCTCAACTCAACTCAACTCTCTCCCCTCTCAACTCAACTCTCCCCTCCCCTCTCAACTCTCCCCTCCCTCTCAACTCAACTCTCCCCTCCACCTCTCTGCTCCTTCTCCTCTCCCCTCCCCTCACCTCTTTGCTCCTTCTCCTCTCGCCACGAAAAAGCAATGTTTATTTGGAAAATTCAACACAAAAGGTTGCAATGTCATAGTCGATATGTCACGGCTACCATACTATTAAGTCCTGGAGAGCCCTGAGGGACACGTGTGTGTGTGTGTGTGTGTGTGTGTGTGTGTGTGTGTGTGTGTGTGTGTGAGAGACCTGGGGGGGGGGGGGGGGGGGGGGGGAATTCAACCTGCAGACATCAACCCTTTTGTGTTTTCTACAATATAATGGGAGGGATGTAATGTGCATGCCTGGGTGCTCGTGGCAGTCAGTGGCGATGTGTCGAGCGTCACGTCCACACACTCCCCCAACCACCCTCCCCAGCACGTCGTCAGCCCTACAGAGACTCTAGACGATGGTGGTAAATTGGCAAAGCGACTAAATGTGACAGCAGAAGTCATAAAAAATAAAAATAAAAAAGTGATTTTTTTTCCCCCCTTTCTCTCCCCTTCAGCACATCACAATGACTACTTCAATTTCAACTGATGTGATTTATCTTAGGGCAAATCCCACTGATTCACTCCGGTTGGGGATAGGATGGAGGAGAGGTAGAAAGAGAGCGAGAGAGAGCGAGAGGGGTAGAGAGGGAGATGTAGAGATGGCGAGGTAAAGCTAGATCGGGGGATCTAAATGGAAAATCTAAATGAAATTGTATTTGTCACATGCGCCGAATACAACAAGTGTAGACCTTACCGTGAAATACCGAATACAACAAGTGTCAACCTTACCGTGAAATACCGAATACAACAAGTGTAGACCTTACCGTGAAATACCGAATACAACAAGTGTAGACCGGTACAGAGTCAATGTGGAGGCTATATACAGGGTATTACGGTACAGAGTCAATGTGGAGGCTATATACAGGGGGTACCAGTACAGAGTCAATGTGGAGGCTATATACAGGGGTACTGGTACTGAGTCAATGTGGAGGCTATATACAGGGGGTACTGGTACTGAGTCAATGTGGAGGCTATATACAGGGGGTACTGGTACAGAGTGATGTTGGAGACTATATACAGGGGGTACCGGACCAGAGTCAATGTGGAGGCTATATACAGGGTGTACCGGTACAGAGTCAATGTGGAGGCTGTGTGCGGGGGTACTGGTTTATGAGTCAATGTGGAGGCTATATACAGGGGGTACCGGTACAGAGTCAATGTGGAGGCTATATACAGGAGGTACCGGTACAGAGTCAATGTGGAGGCTATATACAGGGGGTACCAGTACAGAGTCAATGTGGAGGCTATATACAGGGGGTACTGGTACAGAGTCAATGTGGAGGCTATATACATGGGGTACTGGTACTGAGTCAATGTGGAGGCTATATACAGGGGGTACCGGTTCAGAGTCAATGTGGAGGCTATATACAGGGGGTACTGGTACTGAGTCAATGTGGAGGCTATATACAGGGGGTACCGGTACAGAGTCAATGTGAAGGTTATATACAGGGGGTACTGGTACAGAGTCAATGTGAAGGTTATATACAGGGGGTGCTGGTTTATGAGTCAATGTGGAGGCTATATACAGGGGGTACCGGTACAGAGTCAATGTGGAGGCTATATACAGTGACAGAGTGATCTGGAGACTATACAGGGGGTACTGGTACTGAGTCAATGTGGAGGCTATATACAGGGGGTACCGGTTTGCAGAGTCAATGTGGAGGCTATATACAGGGGTACCGGTTAAGAGTCAATGTGGAGGCTATATACAGGGGGTACTGGTACTGAGTGATCTGGAGGCTATATACAGGGGGTACCGGTACAGAGTCAATGTGGAGGCTATATACAGGGGGTACTGGTACTGAGTCAATGTGGAGGCTATATATGCAGGGGGTACCGGTACAGGTCAATGTGGAGGCTATATACAGGAGGTACCGGTACAGAGTCAATGTGGAGGCTATATACAGGGGGTACCAGTACAGAGTCAATGTGGAGGCTATATACAGGGGTACTGGTACAGAGTCAATGTGGAACTTGTCTGCAGATCGTTACAGAGTCAATGTGGAGGCTATATACCAGGGTATTACGGTACAAGTAATGTGGAGGCTATGTACAGGGTATTACGGTACCAGTAATGTGGAGACTATACAGGGGGTACTGGTACAGAGTCAATGTGAACTATATACAGGGGGTACCGGTACAGAGTCAATGTGGAGGCTATATACAGGGGGTACCGGTACAGAGTCAATGTGGAGACTATATACAGGGGGTACTGGTACAGAGTGATGTCGGAGACTATATACAGGGGGTACCGGTACAGAGTGAATGTGGAGGCTATATACAGGGTGTACAGATAAGAGTCAATGTGGAGGTTATATACAGGGGGTACTGGTACAGAGTAATATAAGAACTATATACAGGGGGTACCGGTACAGAGTCGTGGAGGCTATATACAGGGTGTACCGGTACAGAGTCAATGTGGAGGTTATATACAGGGGGTACTGGTACAGAGTCAATGTGGAGACTATATACAGGGGGTACCGGTACAAGTAATGTGGAGGCTATAAACAGGGGTGCCGCCATTAATGTGGAGGCTATATACAGGGGGTACCAGTACAGAGTCAATGTGGAGGCTATATACAGGGGGTACCGGTACAAGTAATGTGGAGGCTATATACAGATACGGTATCGAGTCAATGTGGAGGCTATATACAGGGGGTACTGGTACAGAGTCAATGTGGAGACTATATACCAGGGATTTGGACCAGTTGAATGTGGAGACTATATACAGGGTGTTACGGTACAGAGTCAATGTGGAGGCTATATACAGGGGGTACTGGTCAGAGTCAATGTGGAGACTATATACAGGGTATTACGGTACAGAGTCAATGTGGAGGCTATATACAGGGGTACCGGTACAGAGTGATGCTGGAGACTATATACAGGGTGTTACGGTACAGAGTCAATGTGGAGGCTATATACAGGGGGTACTGGTACAGAGTCAATGTGGAGACTATATACAGGGTATTCCGGTACAGGTCAATGTGGAGGCTATATACAGGGGGTACTGGTACAGAGTCAATGTGGAGACTATATACAGGGGTACCGGTACAGAGTCAATGTGGAGGCTATATACAGGGTATTACGGTACCAGAGTGATGTTGGAGGCTATATACAGGGGGTACCGGTACAGAGTCAATGTGGAGGCTATATACAGGGGGTACTGGTACAGAGTCAATGTGGAGACTATATACAGGGGTACCGGTTCAGAGTAATGTGGAGGCTATATACAGGGTATTACGGTACAGAGTCAATGTGGAGGCTATATACAGGGTATTACGGTACCAGTAATGTGGAGGCTATATACAGGGTATTACGGTACAGAGTAATATGGAGACTATATACAGGGGGTACTGGTACAGGTGATATTGAGAGCTATGCAGTGACAGAGTCAATGTGGAGGCTATATCCGGGTGCCTCGGTACAGAGTGAGTGTGAGAGTGTGCAGTGCGTAAGAGTCAATGTGGAGGCTATATACAGGGTGTACCGGTACAAGTAATGTGGAGGTTATATACAGGGGGTACTGGTTTAAGAGTCAATGTGGAGACTATATACAGGGGATTCTGGACCAGAGTTAAATGTGGAGGCTATATACAGGGTGTACCGGTACAGAGTCAATGTGGAGGTTATATACAGGGGGTACTGGTACAGAGTAATGTGGAGACTATATACAGGGGGTACCGGTACAGAGTCAATGTGGAGGCTATATACAGGGGGTACCGGTACAGAGTCAATGTGGAGGCTATATACAGGGGGTACCAGTACAGAGTCAATGTGGAGGCTATATACAGGGGGTACCGGTACAGAGTCAATGTGGAGGCTGTGTGCAGGGGGGTACCGGTACAGAGTCAATGTGGAGCTATATACAGGGGGTCCGGTATCGAGTTAATGTGGAGGCTATATACAGGGGGTACTGGTACAGAGTCAATGTGGAGACTATATACAGGGGTACCGGTACAAGTCAATGTGGAGACTATATACAGGGTGTTTGCGTACAGAGTAGAATGTGGAGGCTATATACAGGGGGTACCGGTACAGAGTCAATGTGGAGGCTATATACAGGGGGTATTAGTACAGGGTGGAGTGAAGTTGTGTACAGAGATTCGTACAGAGTGATGAAGTTATACCAGGGTGTTACGGTACAGAGTCAATGTGGAGGCTATATACAGGGGGTACCGGTACAGAGTCAATGTGGAGGCTATATACAGGGGGTTCTGGTACAAGTAATCTGAGGAGACTATATACAGGGGTACCGGTACAGAGTCAATGTGGAGACTATATATAAAGGGGGTACCGGTATGTGTCAATGTGGAGGCTATATACAGGGGTGCCGCACGAGTCAATGTGGAGGCTATATACAGGGGGTACCGGTACAGAGTCAATGTGGAGGCTATATACAGGGGATTCGTACAGAGTCAATGTGGAGGCTATACCAGGGGGTACTGGTACAGAGTCAATGTGGAGGCTATATACAGGGGGTACCGGTACAGAGTCAATGTGGAGGCTATATACAGGGGGTACCGGACTGCAGACCTCAATGTGGAGGCTATATATACAGGGGGGTACTGGTACAGAGTCAATGTGGAGGCTATATACAGGGGGTACTGGTACAGTTGAATGTGGAGGCTGTGTGCAGGGGGCACCGGTACAGAGTCAATGTGGAGGCTATATACAGGTGTTACGGTACAGAGTCAATGTGGAGGCTATATACAGGGGGTAATGGTACAAGTAATGTGGAGGCTATATACAGTATACGGTACAAGTAATGTGGAGGCTGTGTCCAGGAGGTACTGGTACAGAGTCAATGTGGAGGCTATATACAGGGGGTACCGGTACAAGTAATGTGGAGGCTATATACAGGGTGTTACATTACAGAGTCAATGTGGAGGCTATATACAGGGGAAGCGACCAAGTACAATGTGGAGGCTATATACAGGGGTACTGGTACAAGTAATTTGGAGGCTATATACAGGGTGTACTGGTACAGAGTCAATGTGGAGGCTATATACAGGGTGTACCGGTACAGAGTCAATGTGGAGGCTATATACAGGGTATTACGGTACAGAGTCAATGTGGAGGCTATATACAGGGGGTACTGGTACAAGTAATGTGAGAGCTATGTATACCATATATCGTTTACAGTGAATGTGGAGGCTATATGGGGTGTACCAACCCCTAGAGTCCGGGTACAGAGTCAATGTGGAGGCTATATACAGGTGTACCGGTACAGAGTCAATGTGGAGGCTATATACAGGGTTTACCGGTACAGAGTCAATGTGGAGGCTATATACAGGGGGTACTGGTACAGAGTCAATGTGGAGGCTATATACAGGGTGTACCGGTACAGAGTCAATGTGGAGGCTATATACAGGGTGTACCGGTACAGAGTCAATGTGGAGGCTATGTACAGGGGGTACCGGTACAGAGTCAATGTGGAGACTATATACAGGGGTACCGGTACAGAGTCAATGTGGAGACTATATACAGGGGTACCGGTACAGAGTCAATGTGGAGACTATATACAGGGGTACCGGTCCAGAGTCAATGTGGAGGCTATATACAGGGTGTACCGGTACAGAGTCCATGTGGAGGCTATATACAGGGGGGTACCGGTACAGAGTCAATGTGGAGGCTATATACAGGGGTACCGGTACAGAGTCAATGTGGAGGCTATATACAGGGGTACCGGTACAGAGTCAAATGTGGAGGCTATATACAGGGGGTACCGGTACAGAGTCAATGTGGAGGCTATATACAGGGGGTACCGGTACAGAGTCAATGTGGAGGCTATATACAGGAGGTACCGGTACAGAGTCAATGTGGAGGCTATATACAGGAGGTACCGGTACAGAGTCAATGTGGAGGCTATATACAGGGGTACTGGTACAGAGTCAATGTGGAGGCTATATACAGGGGTACTGGTACAGAGTCAATGTGGAGGCTATATACAGGGGTACCGGTACAGAGTCAATGTGGAGACTATATACAGGGTACCGGTACAGAGTCAATGTGGAGACTATATACAGGGGTACCGGTACAGAGTCAATGTGGAGACTATATACAGGGGTACCGGTACAGAGTCAATGTGGAGGCTATATACAGGGGGTACCGGTACAGAGTCAATGTGGAGGCTATATACAGGGGGGTACTGGTAAGAGTCAATGTGGAGGCTATATACAGGGGGTACTGGTACAGAGTCAATGTGGAGGCTATATACAGGGGGCACCGGTACAGAGTCAATGTGGAGGCTATATACAGGGTGTTACGGTACAGAGTCAATGTGGAGGCTATATACAGGGGGTAATGGTACAGAGTCAATGTGGAGGCTATATACAGGGTGTTACGGTACAGAGTCAATGTGGAGGCTATCTACAGGAGGTACTGGTACAGAGTCAATGTGGAGGCTATATACAGGGGTACCGGTACAGAGTCAATGTGGAGGCTATATACAGGGTGTTACATTACAGAGTCAATGTGGAGGCTATATACAGGGGGAAACGGTACAGAGTCAATGTGGAGGCTATATACAGGGTACTGGTACAGAGTCAATGTGGAGGCTATATACAGGTGTACTGGTACAGAGTCAATGTGGAGGCTATATACAGGGTGTACCGGTACAGAGTCAATGTGGAGGCTATATACAGGGTATTACGGTACAGAGTCAATGTGGAGGCTATATACAGGGGGTACTGGTACAGAGTCAATGTGGAGGCTATATACAGGGTGTACCGGTACAGAGTCAATGTGGAGGCTATATACAGGGTGTACCGGTACAGAGTCAATGTGGAGGCTATATACAGGGGGGTACCGGTACAGAGTCAATGTGGAGGCTATATACAGGGTGTACCGGTACAGAGTCAATGTGGAGGCTATATACAGGGTATTACGGTACTGAGTCAATGTGGAGGCTATATACAGGGGGTACTGGTACAGAGTCAATGTGGAGGCTATATACAAGGGTGTACCGGTACAGAGTCAATGTGGAGGCTATATACAGGTGTACCGGTACAGAGTCAATGTGGAGGCTATGTACAGGGGGTACCGGTACAGAGTCAATGTGGAGGCTATATACAGGGGTACCGGTACAGAGTCAATGTGGAGGCTATATACAGGGGGTACCGGTACAGAGTCAATGTGGAGGCTATATACAGGGGGTACCGGTACAGAGTCAATGTGGAGGCTATATACAGGAGGTACCGGTACAGAGTCAATGTGGAGGCTATATACAGGAGGTACCGGTCAGAGTCACTGTGGAGGCTATATACAGGGGTACTGGTACAGAGTCAATGTGGAGGCTATATACAGGGGTACTGGTACAGAGTCAATGTGGAGGCTATATACAGGGGTACCGGTACAGAGTCAATGTGGAGACTATATACAGGGTACCGGTACAGAGTCATGTGGAGACTATAATACAGGGGTACCGGTACAGAGTCAATGTGGAGACTATATACAGGGGTACCGGTACAGAGTCAATGTGGAGACTATATACAGGGGTACCGGTACAGAGTCAATGTGGAGGCTATATACAGGGGGTACCGGTACAGAGTCAATGTGGGAGACTATATACAGGGGTACCGGTACAGAGTCAATGTGGAGACTATATACAGGGGGTACCGGTACAGAGTCAATGTGGAGACTATATACAGGGGTACCGGTACAGAGTCAATGTGGAGACTATATACAGGGGTACCGGTACAGAGTCAATGTGGAGACTATATACAGGGGTACCGGTACAGAGTCAATGTGGAGACTATATACAGGGGTACCGGTACAGAGTCAATGTGGAGACTATATACAGGGGTACCGGTACAGAGTCAATGTGGAGACTATATACAGGGGGTACCGGTACAGAGTCAATGTGGAGGCTATATACAGGGGGTACCGGTACAGAGTCAATGTGGAGGCTATATACAGGGGGTACCGGTACAGAGTCAATGTGTGGGGCTACAGGTTAGTCCAGGTAATTTGTAAAGTGACTATGCATAGATAATAAACAGCGAGTAGCAGCAGTGTAAAAACAAATGGGGGGGGGGGGGGGGGGGGGGGGGGGTCAATGTAAATAGTCCGGGTTGATTAATTGTTTAACAGTCTTATGGCTTCGGGGTAGAAGCTGTTGGCGCTCCGATACCGCTTGCCGTGCAATAGCAGAAACAACAGTCTATGATTTGAGGACTGGCCACCCTCTCATAGCCTGGTTCCTCTCTAGGTTTCTTCCTAGGTTTTGGCCTTTCTAGGGTGTTTTTTCCTAGCCACCGTGCTTCTACACCTGCATTGCTTGCTGTTGGGGTTTTTAGGCTGGGTTTCTGTACAGCACTTTGAGATATCAGCTGATGTACGAAGGGCTATATAAATACATTTGATTTTGATTTGACTTGGGTGACTGGGGCCTTCCTCAGACACCGCCTAATATATAGGTCTTGGATGGCAGGAAGCTTGGCTCCAGTGGTGTACTTGGCTGTTCGCACTACCCTCCTGTAGCGCCTTACAGTCCAGGCGGTGATGCAACCGGTCAGAATGCTCTCGATGGTGCAGCTGTAGAACTGAAACTCTCGACCCGCTCCACTTCAGTCCCATCGATGTTATCGGGGGGGGGGGGGCTGTTCGGCAATCCTTTTCCTGTAGTCCATGATCATCTCCTTTGTCTTGAGAAAAGAGCCAACCACAGGGTAATGTACGGTATCGTAGCTCAAGGACACCACTGTGATTTCCAACACTTGTTGGTCTTATCACAGACCTACCTTGTGCATAATAAAAACCATTCCAGTCATTTTGTTTGATGGTGCAGCGCCTATCTGCCTAGACAAGTCAGTTAAGAGCAACTGGCTTGTTCAGGGGGCAGAACGACACATTTTTTACCCTGTCATCTCAGGGATACGATCCACCCACCTTTCGGTTGCTAGTCCAACGCTCTAACCACTAGGCTACCTGCCGATAGGGAAGTATGAGGTCTACATCATCAGTCTGTCCGTGTCTGACGGTATTGAGACGGAGCTCTGAAATTATTTCATCAATGTCACTTTGATGGTATTTTCAATCTCTCTCTCAGTCGCTGTAGTGTCTCAGGCTGCAGCTCAAATGGTTCAGTACAGTGCACTACTCTGAGGACACACACACACCCTTACCACAACCAGAGTAGTTACTTTCTAAACCTAATCCATTACAATTAGTAGTTACTTGTCAGTAATTGTAATCAGTAACATAACTTTTGGATTACTGAAACTCAATAACAATCAGATTACTTTCAGTTACTTTGGATTACTTTCCCTTAAGAGTCGTTAGAAGAAGACAAAAAAGGATCCATCGAACGCATTTGGTGTGTCATCATAGTGGTCTCTGATTGGTGGCCATCATTTGGTGTGTCATCATAGTGGTCTCTGATTGGTGGTCATCATTTGGTGTGTCATCATAGTGGTCTCTGAGTGGTGGTCATCATTTGGTGTGTCATCATAGTGGTCTCTGATTGGTGGCCATCATTTGGTGTGTCATCATAGTGGTCTCTGATTGGTGGCCATCATTTGGTGTGTCATCATAGTGGTCTCTGATTGGTGGTCATCATTTGGTGTGTCATCATAGTGGTCTCTGATTGGTGGCCATCATTTGGTGTGTCATCATAGTGGTCTCTGATTGGTGGCCATCATTTGGTGTGTCATCATAGTGGTCTCTGATTGGTGGTCATCATTTGATGTGTCATCATAGTGGTCTCTGATTGGTGGTCATCATTTGGTGTGTCATTATAGTGGTCTCTGATTGGTGGTCATCATTGGGTGTGTCACCATAGTGGTCTCTGATTGGTGGCCATCATTTGGTATGTCATCATAGGGGTCTCTGAATTGTGGTCATCATTGGGTGTGTCACCATAGTGGTCTCTGATTGGTGGCCATCATTTGGTGTGTCATTATAGTGGTCTCTGATTGGTGGCCATCATTTGGTGTGTCATCATAGTGGTCTCTGATTGGTGGCCATCATTTGGTGTGTCATCATAGTGGTCTCTGATTGGTGGTCATCATTTGGTGTGTCATCATAGTGGTCTCTGATTGGTGGTCATCATTTGGTGTGTCATTATAGTGGTCTCTGATTGGTGGTCATCATTGGGTGTGTCACCATAGTGGTCTCTGATTGGTGGCCATCATTTGGTATGTCATCATAGGGGTCTCTGAATTGTGGTCATCATTGGGTGTGTCACCATAGTGGTCTCTGATTGGTGGCCATCATTTGGTGTGTCATTATAGTGGTATCTGATTGGTGGTCATCATTTGGTGTGTCATCATAGTGGTCTCTGATTGGTGGTCATAATTTGGTGTGTCATCACAGTGAGGTCAGACTTTCTCAGGTTCTCCTTTTTTCAGTGCTGAATTGAAATTCATTGAGAATGTAACTGATCACAGTTAGTTTTTCTATAATCAGATATATTCAGTCACTCCCCAAGCCCTGACCAGAACACACCTCACCATCTGTAATGACTTCATTGGTGTTACCCATAGAATATGGACCTTCCTAGACCTCAAAGGGTTAGACTGTAGTTCTGATGATTAGGGGTACTCGAACTACTCTCCTTCCACAGGGTTAGACTGTAGTTCTGATGATTAGGGGTACTCTAACTACTCTCCTTCCACAGGGTTAGACTGTAGTTCTGATGATTAGGGGTACTCTAACTACTCTCCTTCCACTGGGTTAGACTGTAGTTCTGATGATTAGGGGTACTCTAACTACTCTCCTTCCACTGGGTTAGACTGTAGTTCTGATGATTAGGGGTACTCTAACTACTCTCCTTCCACTGGGTTAGACTGTAGTTCTGATGATTAGGGGTACTCTAACTACTCTCCTTCCACAGGGTTAGACTGTAGTTCTGATGATTAGGGGTACTCTAACTACTCTCCTTCCACTGGGTTAGACTGTAGTTCTGATGATTAGGGGGTACTCTAACAACTCTCCTTCCACTGGGTTAGACTGTAGTTCTGATGATTAGGGGTACTCTAACTACTCTCCTTCCACAGGGTTAGACTGTAGTTCTGATGATTAGGGGTACTCGAACTACTCTCCTTCCACAGGGTTAGACTGTAGTTCTGATGATTAGGGGTACTCTAACTACTCTCCTTCCACAGGGTTAGACTGTAGTTCTGATGATTAGGGGTACTCTAACTACTCTCCTTCCACTGGGTTAGACTGTAGTTCTGATGATTAGGGGTACTCTAACTACTCTCCTTCCACTGGGTTAGACTGTAGTTCTGATGATTAGGGGTACTCTAACTACTCTCCTTCCACTGGGTTAGACTGTAGTTCTGATGATTAGGGGTACTCTAACTACTCTCCTTCCACAGGGTTAGACTGTAGTTCTGATGATTAGGGGTACTCTAACTACTCTCCTTCCACTGGGTTAGACTGTAGTTCTGATGATTAGGGGGTACTCTAACAACTCTCCTTCCACTGGGTTAGACTGTAGTTCTGATGATTAGGGGTACTCTAACTACTCTCCTTCCACAGGGTTAGACTGTAGTTCTGATGATTAGGGGTACTCTAACTACTCTCCTTCCACAGGGTTAGACTGTAGTTCTGATGATTAGGGGTACTCTAACTACTCTCCTTCCACAGGGTTAGACTGTAGTTCTGATGATTAGGGGTACTCTAACTACTCTCCTTCCACTGGGTTAGACTGTAGTTCTGATGATTAGGGGGTACTCTAACTACTCTCCTTCCACTGGGTTAGACTGTAGTTCTGATGATTAGGGGGTACTCTAACTACTCTCCTTCCACTGGGTTAGACTGTAGTTCTGATGATTAGGGGTACTCTAACTCAGGGGTCTCCAACAGGTAGATCGCCAGCTACCAGTAGCTCACAGCCCACCAATGAGCTCGCTAATCCAATCTGAAACACATTTTTTTATGTATTCCATCTCAAACAAATCAAATGTTATTTGTCACATACGCGTGTTTGGCGGATGTTATTTCGGGAAAAACGAAACACTTTCTGGCTCTAACAGTGCAGTAATATCTAACAAAGGAATGGAATTAAGAATATATAAATATTGGGCGAGCAATATCAGAGCAGCATTAGACTTAACATAGCAGAATAGGAAAGAATACAGTATATACTGTACATATGAGATGAGTAATGCAAAACATGTGAACATTATTACAATGACTGGTGTTCCATTATTAGTGGCCAGTGATTCCAAGTCTATGAATATAGGGCATATATAGGCCTACTACTGTTGTGTTGTCTGCAAACTTGATGATTGAGTTGGAGGCGTGTGAGGCCACACAGTCATGGGTTAACATGGAGTACAGGAGGGGGCTGAGTACGCATCCTTGTGGGGCCCCCGTGTTGAGTATCAGCGAAGTGGAGATGTTTTTTTCCTACCTCCACCATCTGGGGGCGGCCCGTCAGAAAGTCCAGGACCCAGTTGCACAGGGCTGGGTTCAGACCCAGGGCCTCAAGCTTAATGATGAGCTTGGAGGGTACTATGGTGTTGAATGCTGAGCTATAGTCAATGAACAGCATTCTTACATAGGTATTCCTCTTGTGCAGATGGGATATAGCCGTTTGCAGGTCGATGGCGATTGCATTGTCTGTGAATCTATTGGGGCAGTAAGCAAATTGAAGTGGGTCTAGGGTGTCAAGTAAGGTAGAGGTGATATGATACTTGACTAGTCTCTCAAAGCGCTTCATGATGATAGAGGTGAGTGCTACAGTGTGATAGTCAGTTCAGTTACCTTTGCTTTCTTGGGTACAGGAACAATGGTGGACATCTTGAAGCACGTGGGGACAGCAGACTGGGATAGGGAGAGATTGAATATGTCCGTAAAAACACCAGCCAGCTGGTCTGTGCATGCTCAGAGGATGCAGCGCGAATGCTGCCATCTATCAACGATTTCTAGTTAGGGTAGGTTTTAATAGTCACAGTGGGTACAGCATCTCCTATATACTTTCTGATAAATTCAGTCACCGTATCAGTATATACATCGATATTGTTCTCGGAGGCTACCCGCGTGATCAAAAACAATCTTGAAGCGTGGATTCAGACTGGTCAGACCAACGTTGAATAGACCTTAGCTCGGGTACTTCCTTTTTGAGTTTCTGCCTAGAGGAAGGGAGGAGAAAAATGGAGTTGTGATCTGATTTGCCAAAGGTGAGGTCGGGGGAGGGGCCTTGTAGGCATCTTCAAAAGGGCGAGTAGCAGGGGTCTAGTGTTTTTTTTTTTTTTCTAAGCGAGTACTACAATCAATGTGTTGTTGGAACTTCGGTAGAATTTTCCTCAAATTTGCATTTGAGCTACAATAAATGCGGCCGCAGGATATGTGGTTTCCAGTTTGCATAAAGTCTAGTGTAGTTCTTTGAGGGCCGTCGCTGTATCAGCATAAGGGGGAATGCTTCTTCACCTGCATTGCTTGCTGTTTGGGGTTTTAGGCTGGGTTTCTGTACAGCACTTTGAGATATCAGCTGATGTACGAAGGGCTATATAAATAAATTTGATTGAATATACACGGCTGTGACTATAACAGAACATAATTCTCTTGGGAGGTAATATGGTCTGCATTTGATTGTGAGGTATTCTAAGTTAGGGGAACAAAAGGACTTGAGTTCCTGTATGTGATCACAATCACACCAGGCTGTATCACATCCGGCCGTGATTGGGAGTCCCATAGAGAGGCGCACAATTGGCCCAGCGTCGTCCGGGTTTGGCTGGGAGTGTTCCTAGGCCGTCATTGTAAATAAGAATTTGTTCTCAACTGACTTGCCTAGTTAAATAAAGGTAAAAATGTAAATAAAAAATGTGCAATCAAAGCCACATTGTCATTATCCCCAGTTAGACACTATTGGAACACAATATCTACCAATTCATTTCCAGCAATTTTACCCCTGTCTGTCTGTTTGGTGCATTGGGTTTGCCTATCACTCTGTATGTAGTCAGTTAGCGATGCTAATGAAGACCCCCCCCCCCCCCCCCCCCCCCCTCCCCCCAAAAAAAGTCATGTTAACTGCAAGGTATGCCTACCTCACAGAAAGACATCATAATTATTTGTATCAATGCCGTGCTGTGCCATGCCATGTGCTGCAGCAGTAGGCCTAATAGCAAAAACCACGTCTAGACCAACACATCCCCCTCTTGCTAGATGCACACTTAAAGGTGAAATACACACAACAAAAATACTGTGATGTGGTTTAACTCAGAACATACGTTGTTTCTCTATAAACGATTGTAATATTGTAAGTAAAAAAAACAGAAAAATATCCCAAACCAGGAAAAAATGTAAACTGAAAATACAAAATCTAACTTTAATCCACTCTAGAGTTGTTTAATTATTATAAATTGGGTAGGTTGAGCCCTGAATGCTGATTGGCTGACAGCTCTGGTGTTTGATACCGTATACCACAGGTATGACAAAACATTTATTTTGGCCAATGTACCATGGCTAAGGGCTGTATCCAGGCACTCCTTAAGAACATCCCTTAGGGCTTGTGGCCATATACCACCTCCTGCCTTATTCATTCATGAATTATATCATGAATTATATTACCAGCGATGTGGGCAGAACGCACATCTCTTGAACACCACGTACTAAGGGAAGAGTTGCAGGGTAGAGGAGAAGATAATAACTTGTTTATTTGAAATCTTTAAAATAATAAAATATATATATATGAATACCTCGCTATGTGTTACATTTTTTTGAAAGTCGTTCTCATGCTATAAAAGGTTGGAGATCTCCTCCAGGAAGAAATACACAGACCTGGGTTCAAATACTATTTGTTTTCTTTCAAATACTTCAGCTGCTCTTAATGGAGCTTGCCTGACTCAATGGAAACAATGGGATAGTCTCAAAAGTGCAAAACTTTCCCACCTGGCACAGCGGCCAGTTGTGAGCATTAATTAAGAGTATTTATGATGTAAACGAAGTATATAAGAACCCAGGTCTGGAAGCCTACACTTTGAATAGAGATGAAACCTATAAAATGAATGCATAGACACACACACACACAGTTCTTCATTTCTGGAAAGCCACAGGACTAGATTGCATGGAGAGTCAGTGGAGCATGGAACCTCCGACTGGAATACTGGATCAGCTAACACACACACACGCACGCACTCACACACACACACACAGTCAGCTAACAACTCACTCCGAACTGACACAGTGGGTTAGGGCTTCATATCAGTCGACAACCCAGAGATAATGAAAACACTGGACTGAGACGGAGTTTGTCTCTCTCACATCAAGTCCAAACCTACAAAATACTCTCTTGAGTGGTCCTCTCAGCCTGTCATATCTGTCTCCGTTTCCTTCTCAGTTCAAATCAAATTTCCCATTGAATCCAAAAAATATATAAAATAAAAACCCTAAGATGAAAAGAGAAAGAGAGAAAAACTCTCTCGATTTCTCTCCTATCACGTCACCATCTCTTGAAGGTGGTTCAACTTTAAAAGGTTCCCAAGCCGTGCGTGCCTGGGTATACTTTACCACGAATTTGTAAGAGTCAAAAGGTCAACGGTGTTCATATGAGTTATAAATCTAACCCTGTAAATGACCCTATCTGTACACTGACGCGTGTTCAATTAAATGCCCCTGATCCGTCGTATTATCACCTAGGTATCTGGATTTAACACGCTTCCCAGCAAATGACGTCATCAGGACGAGACTACTTAAATGATGACCTTAACCCGTTTCATTACTGTTGAAAGGCTATCTGTGAAGGTTGATACTCCGTATTTCCTGCGCATTTGTTAGAAAAGTATTATTTAATGAAGCCTGTGTCCACACACCTGCCTGCCTACAGCCGAGAGACAGCGAGAGAAACATGTTTTTTTTATTTTTATATTTGCACATGTATTGAAAATGAAATACAGAAATATCTCCTTAACATACACGACATGACCAGAAGTATGTGGACACATGCTCGTCGAACATCTCATTTCAAAATCATGGGCATTAATATGGAGTTTTGGTCCCTCTTTGCTGCTATAACAGCCTTCACTCTTCTGTGAAGGATTTCTACTAGATGATGAAACATTGCTCTGTGGACTTGCTTCCATTCAGCCACAAGCGCATTTGTGAGGTCAGGTTCTGATGTTGAACGATTAGGCCTGGCTCGCAGTCGGCGTTCCAATTCATCCCAAAGGTGTTTGATGGGATAAAGGTTAGGGCTCTGTGCAGGACAGTCAAGTTCTTCCACACCGATCTTGATGAACCATTTATGTATGGACCTCGCTTTGTGCACGGGGGCATTGTCATGTTGAAACCGGAACTTCCCCAAACTGTTGCCACAAAGTTGGAAGCACAGAATCATCTAGAATGTCATTGTATGCTGTAGCGTTAAGATTTCCCTTCACTGGAACTAAGGGGCCCAAACCATGAAAAATAGCCACAGACCATTATTCCTCCTCCACCAAACTTTACAGTTGCCACTATGAATTCGGGCAGGTAGCGTTCTCCTGGCATCCATTAAACCCAGATTTGTCTGTCGGACTGCCAGATGGTGAAGCATGATTCATCACTCTAGACAATGCGTTTCCACTGATCCAGAGTCGGCGAGCTTTACACCACTCCAGCCGGCTCTTAGTTTCATCAGTCCAGAGAATATTGTTTCTCATGGTCTGAGAGTCCATTAGCTGCCTTTTGGCAAGTTCCTAGCGTGCTATCATGTGCCTTTTACTGAGGAGTGGCTTCCGTCTGGCCTGCTTGGGGGATTCCTTCTGGAAGTTTCTCCCATTTCCACAGAGGCCATTGCTCAGTTTGGCCGGGCTCTAGGAAGAGTCTTGGTTGTTCCAAACTTCTTCCATTTAAGAATGATGGAGGCCACTGTGTTCTTGGGTACCTTTAATGTTGCAGACATTATTTGGTACCCTTCCCCAGATCTGTGCATCAACAGGGTCTGAATACTTATGCAAATTAGGTATGTTTAAAACAAAATCTTTAAAACACTTGCAAAAGTTCTAAAAACTTGTTTTTGCTTTGTCATTATGAGGTATTGTGATGTCATTATGGGGTATTGTGATGTCATTATGGGGTATTGTGATGTCATTATGGGGTATTGTGTGTAGATCGATGAGAGAAAAAAAATATTTTATTACATTTTAGAATAAGGTTGTAATGTAACAAAATGTGAAAAAAGTGAAGGGGTCTGAACACTTTCAGAAATGCACTGTATAGTGCAAGTATTTAAACAGCTGAGTCAACACTTTGTAGAAGCACTTTTGCCAGCAAATACAGCTTTGAATCTTTGTGGGTATGTCTCTATCAGCTTTGCACATCTGGATTTGGGGATTTTCTCCTATTTCTCCTTGCAGATTTTCTCAGGGTCTGATAAGTTAGATGGGGAGCTAGCGGTAAACAGCATTCTTCAAGCCTTTCCACATATTCTCAATGGGATTCAAGTCTTTGGCAGGGTCACTCAAGGACGTATGCTTGGGGTTATTGTCCTGATGGAATATAAATCTTCACCCCAGACGTATGTCGTTTACACTCTGAAGCAGGTTTTCATCAAGGATTTGCCTGTATTTGTCTCCATTCATTGTGTGCTGTCATGTGCCTTTTTCTCAGGAGTGGCTTCCTTCTGGCCACTCTCCCATACAGCCCAGATTGGTGAAGTGCTGCAGATACTGTTCTCCTTCTGGCAGGTTCTCCCATCTCAGCCGAGGAACTCTGTTGTTCTGTCAGTGTGGTCATTGGGTTCTTGGTCATCTCCCTGACCAAGATCTTTGTTGCCAGGCTGCTCAGTTTGGTTGGACAGCCAGCTCCTAGGCAGAGTATGTGTAATTCCATATTTTTTTCAATTTCCTAATGATGAAGACCACTGTGCTCTTGGAAACTTTCAACACTCTAGACATTGTTTTATAACCTTCCCCAGATATATGCCTCGTCCCCCATAGGAGAACACTTTGAATAACAATTTTTGGTTCCAGGTAGAAACCTTTTGTTTCCAAGTAGAACCCTTTCCACAGAGGGTTCTACATGGAACCCAAAAGGGTTCTACATGGAACCCAAAAGGGTTCTACCTGGAACCAAATGTGGTGCTCCTATGGAGACAGCCGACAAACCCTTTTTCGGAACACTAACCCTTTTTTCCTAAGAGTGGCTGAGTGCACTGTTGTAGTTTGGTCCCCATTGGCTGAGTGCACTGTTGTAGTTTGGTCCCCATTGGCTGAGTGCACTGTTGTAGTTTGGTCCCCATTGGCTGAGTGCACTGTTGTAGTTTGGTCCCCATTGGCTGAGTGCACTGTTGTAGTTTGGTCCCCATTGGCTGAGTGCACTGTTGTAGTTTGGTCCCCATTGGCTGAGTGCACTGTTGTAGTTTGGTCCCCATTGGCTGAGTGCACTGTTGTAGTTTGGTCCCCATTGGCTGAGTGCACTGTTGTAGTTTGGTCCCCATTGGCTGAGTGCACTGTTGTAGTTTGGTCCCCATTGGCTGAGTGCACTGTTGTAGTTTGGTCCCCATTGGCTGAGGATGAGGGGGGGGTCACCATTATGTAGGAATTATGTTAAAAATAATAAACTACACTTAACAATCTCAAAATGGGGACTAAAATGCAATAGGCCCTGTGTCTCTCTAGGCATGTCTTGGCAACAGGCCCTGTGTCTCTCCTGTGTCTCTCTAGGCAACAGGCCCTGTGTCTCTCCTGTGTCTCTCTAGGCAACAGGCCCTGTGTCTCTCCTGTGTCTCTCTAGGCAACAGGCCCTGTGTCTCTCCTGTGTCTCTCTAGGCAACAGGCCCTGTGTCTCTCCTGTGTCTCTCTAGGCAACAGGCCCTGTGTCTCTCCTGTGTCTCTCTAGGCAACAGGCCCTGTGTCTCTCCTGTGTCTCTCTAGGCAACAGGCCCTGTGTCTCTCCTGTGTCTCTCTAGGCAACAGGCCCTGTGTCTCTCCTGTGTCTCTCTAGGCAACAGGCCCTGTGTCTCTAATTATTAAGAGCCTAGATAAACATAACTAATCCTGGTGACCAATGTTCTAGCATTCATTTATTGAGGCAAGCAAATCAGGGATCTCAAGGCGGTACCCAAGAATACTCTATATGTATATAAAAACTACCAACAAACCTACTCAATTTTAAGCGTCTAGTCAAAGAATTACTCTGTAAAACGAGGAATGCAGTTACCCAATTCGACAAAATGTAAGTTATCAATCACAAAATAATTAACATTCAAACAATTCCAGTGTACATGAGATACATGATACATTACAGATTAACACAGAGTAAGTGACTATCACCGCTAAAGACTTCATCTGGTTACACGTGTCTTCAGTTCAGAATCATCTATAAGGGGAAACGCTGTGTGTCATACACACACACAGGAGTTCTCAAAGCATAATGGAATTCACTTCCCTTTTAACCAAATTCAAGCAGGAACTCACCCCCGAACCTGAATTAACATTTTTTTTGTTGCCCTTTGCACTTTGCCCTTTGCACTTTGCTAGCTAAAACAAAACAAAAAAAGGCAAGAACAACACACCCAGATTCTAATGTAAATCAACTACATTTAGATGATCGGAGCGAACCGATGTCGCTCCATTTTGAACTATTCACATTCTGACTGACAAAATGACAGTTTCCCTGTAAAAAAAAAAAAATACATCCATAGTACAATTAAATATAAATTTATAACCGTTTATGAATTCTGAAACAATCTAAAAAAAAGAGCCAATTTAATTCAACCAGTAACATTAATTTAGTCATTTTCATCTGTCTCAACACCTCCAATGGTGTCCTTGCGCCCAAAGGTTCTGTGGGAACATCCCTCCCCTATAGAAAACCGCAGATAAGGTGTGTTTTGACCTCTGTGACAAACCACTCCATGGTCAGCCACCCAAACAATGTCATAAATGAGGATTGCGTCATCACCCTGGGTCTCGGCGTCCGCATGTCATCTTCTGTCATTCCTCCACGACACAACGGTGGTACCTTCTATAGACAGGTGTGTTTCTTTCGAAATCATGTCCAAACAATTGAATTGAATTGGCCGCAAGTGGACTCCAAATCAAGTTATAGCGGACAGCTCAAGGGGCGATCAAGGGAAATTGGATGCACTTTTAGCTCAATTTCGGGGCAGCAGGGTAGCCTAGTGGTTAGCGTTGGACTAGTAACCGGAAGGTTGCAAGTTCAAACTCCCGAGCTGACAAGGTACAAATCTGTCGTTCTGACCCCTGAACAGGCAGTTAACCCACTGTTCCTAGGCCGTCATTGAAAATAAGAATGTGTTCTTAACTGAATTGCCTAGTTAAACAAATAAAAAAAATTGGAGTATCATAGCAAGAGGGGTGTGAATACTTATGTAAATTAGATAATACTGTATTTAATTTGTAATACATTTATTTTTTCATAATAAAATAAAAAAATGTTTAAAAAGTTTACACTTTTGTCATTATGGGGTAGTGTGTGTGTGTACGGGTGAGATTAAAAAAACATTTAATCCATTTTGAATCAAGCTGTAACACAACACAATGTGGAATAAGTCAAGCAGTATGATTATTTTATGAAGGCTCTGCATGCATGAGTGCAGGGGAAAAACACAACATTTTTGCTGCTCAATTAATTCAATTTTATTCCACTATTAAGCACCGTTTATCCATTAACATGCTCCCTCTTGTATCCTCCTCTCCATTTGATATATCATTAATGTACACACAACTTAATCAGTTAAGGTACCCACTAAATCAATTGTGTTCAGGTACCCACTAAATCAGTTGTGTTAAGGTACCCGCTAAATCAGTTGTGTTAAGGTACCCACTAAATCAGTTGTGTTAAGGTACCCACTAAATCAGTTGTGTTAAGTTGTGTCACTTAATTGATGTCCCCCTAATTTCCCTGAATACCTCTGTTGATGATATTGTAAGCAGTAATCGTCAGCCTATAAACCAGAATTACACTGTTTACACAGAGGTGGTGTGCTCTAGTAGGAAGTCCACTGTGTGCAGCTCACCCTGCACTATCAGCTCCAATGTAAATAACATGAGCATGTCTACTTCTGCTAAGCTTCCCAGTAAAAGCATTAAAAACAATCAAGCAACCCTGAAAAGTGCAAAAAAAAAAATAGACCACATTAACATATGTTAGCCTAAGAAACAAGAAAAGTTTTGTAGTGATTCATATGTTGTTGAAGTAAAGAATATGTGTTGGTCTGTGGTGTGTAATGAGGAGCAAACAGACGCTGCACTGGACACATTTATGAAATTGCTTATTCCAGTTACTAATAAGCATGGACCCATTAAGAAAATGACAGTAAAATTGGATTGATGAGGAATTGAACATTTGTATGATTGAAAGAGATGAGGCAAAAGTTATGGCAAACAAACATACTGAAAATTAAGAAATCATGTGACTACATTTTTTTTTAAACTATACTATGAAACAAAGATAAATTATATAAAGAATGATAGTAAAGAGCCAACTCGGCTCCATAATTCATTGAATCAGATGTCTCATTCATCACTGATATTTCCAGCTCCTTTAAATACTTTTTCATTGCTAAGATAAGCAAACTTAGGGATGACATGCTAGCAACAAACACTGACACAACACATCCAAGTATATCTGACCAAATTATGAAAGAAATTAATTGTACTTTTGAATTCCGTAAAGTCAGTGTGGAAGAGGTGAAAAAAGTATTGTTGTCTATCAACAATGACAAGCCACCGGGGTCTGACAATCTGGATGGAGAATTACTGATGATAATAGCGGACGATATTGCCACTCTTATTTGCTATATCTTCAATTTAAGCCTACTAGAAAGTGTGCGCCCTCAGGCCTGGAGGGAAGATCAAGTCATTCCGCTTCCCAAGAAGAGTAAAGACCTCTTTACTGGCTCAAATAGCCGACCAATCAGCCTGTTACCAACCTTTAGTAAATTTCTGGAAAAAATTGTGTTTCACCAGATACAAATGCTATTTTACAGTAAACAAATTAACAACAGACTTTCTGCGAACTTATAGGGAAAGACACTCAACAGGCAGAACACTTACACAAAGTAATGACTGACGATTGGCTGAGCATAACACATACACAAAATAATGACTGATGATTGGCTGAGCATAACACTTACACAAATGACAGAGGCATTTACGATAAAATGATTGCGGGGGATTGTTAGACTTCAGTGCGGCTTTTGACATTCTAGATCATAGTCTTCTTCTGGAAAAGCGTATGTGTTATGGCTTTACACCCCATGCTATAATGTGGATAAAGAGTTTCCTGTCTAACAGAACACAGCGGGTGTTCTTTAATAAAAGCCTATCAAATATAATCCAGTTAGAATCAGGTATTCCCCAGGGTAGCTGTTTAGGCCCCTTTCTTTATTCAATCTTTGCTAACAACATGCCTTCTTATCAACAACACTATCAACAAGGCAGGTCCTACAGGCCCTAGTTTTGTCGCACCTGGACAACTGTTCAGTAGTGTGGTCAGGTGCCACAACGAGGGACTTGGGAAAATTGCAGTTGGCTCAGAACAGGGCAGCACAGCTGGCCCTTAAAAGTACATGGAGAGAACATTAATGACATGCATGTCAATCTCTCCTGGCTCAAAATGGAAGAGAGATTGACTCCATAACTACTTGTATTTGTGAGTGGTGTTGACAAGCTGAAGGTACCGAGCTGTCTGTTTATATACTAGCACACAGCTCAAACACCCATGCATATCCCACAAGACATGCGACCAGAGGTCTCTTCACAATCCCCAAGTCCAGAGCAGACTATGGGAGGCGCACAGTACTACATAGAGCCATGACTACATGGAACTCTATTCCACATCAGGTAACTGATACCAGCAGTAGAATCAGATTTAAAAAGCAGGTAAAAAATACATCTTATGGAACAGCGGGGACTGTGAAGAGAGACACACAAAGGTACAAACAAATGCGTAAAATCAGATGGTGATAATGTTGTATTGTGGTATTGAACATGTTGTGTTGTGGATATCTGGGTTGGCGCCCCCCTTGGGTTGTGCCGTGGCGGAGATCTATGTGGGCTATACTCGGCCTTGTCTCAGGATGGTAAGTTGGTGGTTGAAGATATCCCTCTAGTGGTGTTGGGGGCTGTACTTTGGCAAAGTGGGTGGGGTTATATCCTTCCTGTTTGGCCCTGTCCGGGGGTGTCCTCGGATGGGGCCACAGTGTCTCCCGACCCCTCCTGTCTCAGCCTCCAGTATTTATGCTGCAGTAGTTTATGTGTCGGGGGGGGGGCTAGGGTCAGTTTGTTATATCTGGAGTACTTCTCCTGTCCTATCCGGTGTCCTGTGTGGGGTCACTACTATAACAAGACAACAACAAGGTCCCTACTATAACAAGGTACTCAGTGGAACACTTGGATGTTCATCTTCATCGGGAGTCTTCTTTTTATATTGTGTGCGGGCATCTAAACTACAGAGTGTTCCCGTACTTGAACAAAACGAGAGAAAGGAGAGAGAGACAACAGAACGGAAACATTCTGTCTCTCCACACCGAAGATCGGTATTGAAGCCATTTACAGTAGCCTGGGTAGTGGAATGTGTAGCCAAGCATTGATAATGAGAGAGAGAGCAAACACAGGCAACATTTACAGGCTAAATAAATACATAAAACCCCAAAAGAAAAACAAATGCAAGTGGTCAAAGAACATGTTTTATTTCTTTATTTACCCCCCCGTGTGGTGGTTGGTTATTATCTGGAGGCTTTGTGACCCTGGAGTCCTGATTTACTGTGTTACTGAATTACCGAGCCTGTAGATGATCACAGCAGGAGGGGAGATTAGAGAGGACGATGAGGGGAGGTAGAGCGAGGAAGGGAGTCAGAGTGGGGAAGAGAGAGAGGGAGAGGAAGAGATGGAGAGAGAGAGAGGGAGAGAGAGAGAGAGAGAGAGAGAGAGAGAGAGAGGGAGGAGAAGAGATGGAGAGAGAGAGAGGGAGAGAGAGAGAGAGAGAGAGAGAGAGAGAGAGAGAGAGGGGTGGGGGATTGCACATCTAGAATGAGAGAGGGAGAGAGATACCGAAATACGTAGAGAGCGATAAAGGAGGAGAATGGTTTGGCGGTTGATGTGTTTCTCTACCTCCCTCCCCCAGCAGCATAGGGACCGGTGCACAGTGCCTTCCCCACAGCCCCCTGAGCCCAACGGGTTCCCAGGTGCCCTCTGAGTCAGGCCCCTCCCTCTGGCTGCATCTGCAGTAACAGAACCGGCATCCCAAATGCCACTCTATACCACATAAAGGGAATAGGGTGCCATTTGGGCCGAACAGAGATGGCTGTCAGGGAGAGACAGTGGTTCATTTCATAAAACAATTATCGAAGACAGGCAGGCGTGGTGACATGTTGCCAGCTAAGCCTGATGTTCTCCTCTCCTCCTCTCCTTTCCTCCCCCCTCTCCTCCTCTCCTCTCCTCTCCTCTCCTCCTCTCCTCTCCTTCCCCCTCTCCTCCTATCCTCTCCTCTCCTCTCCTCCTATCCTCTCCTCCTCTCCTCTCCTTCCCCCTCTCCTCCTATCCTCTCCTCTCCTCCTCTCCTCTCCTCCCCCTCCCCCCTCTCCTCCTATCCCCCTCTCCTCCTATCCTATCCTCTCCTCACCTCCCCCCTCTCCTCCTATCCTCTCCTCCCCCTCTCCTCCTATACTCTCCTCCCACTCTCCTCCTATCCTCTCCTCACCTCCCCCCTCTCCTCCTATCCTCTCCTCACCTCCCCCCTCTCCTCCCATCCTCTCCTCACCTCCCCCCTCTCCTCCTCTCCTCACCTCCCCCCTCTCCTCCTCTCCTCTCCTCCCCCCTCTCCTCCTATCCTCTCCTCCTCTCCTCACCTCTCCCCTCTCCTCCTTTCTCCTCTCCAGAAGAGTGTTACAGAGAGAGAGGGGCTCTGCAGTTGGACTGTATGATTTATACATGAAAGAGGATCCAAAACAGAGTGAATAGCAACACAGATGAGAGCAGGCCAACACAGCCCCAGTCCACAGTCTACAGTCCCAGTCCACAGCCCCAACACACAGCCCCAGTCCACAGTCCACAGTCCAAGTCCACAACCCCAACACACAGCCCCAGTCCAGAGTCCACAGTTCCAGTCCACAGCCCCAACACACAGCCCCAGTCCACAGTCCACAGCCCCTGTCCACAGCCCCAGTCCACAGTCCCAGTCCACAGCCCCAGTCCACAGTCCACAGTCCACAGCCCCAGTCCACAGCCCCAACACACAGCCCCAGTCCACTATCCACAGTCCCAGTCCACAGCCCCAGTCCACAGTCCAAGTCCACAACCCCAACACACAGCCCCAGTCCACAGTCCACAGCCCCTGTGCGCAGCCCCAGTCCACAGTCCCAGTCCACAGCCCCAGTCCACAGTCCACAGTCCACAGCCCCAGTCCACAGCCCCAACACACAGCCCCAGTCCACAATCCACAGTCCCAGTCCACAGCCCCAACACACAGCCCCAGTCCACAGCCCCAACACATAGCCCCAGTCCACAGTCCACAGTCCCAACACACAGCCCCAGACCACAGTCCACAGTCCCAACACACAGCACCAGTCCACAGTCCAAGCACACAGCCCCAACACACAGCCCCAGTGAACAGCCCACAACACACAGCCCCAGTCCACAGTCCCCAGTCCACAGCCCCAGTCCAAGTCCACAGCCCCAACACACAGCACCAGTCAACAGACCCAACACACAACCCCGGTCCACAGTCCACAGCCCCAGTGCACAGTCCTAGTCCACAGTCCACAGTCCACAGCCCCAGTCCACAGTCACAGTCCACAGCCCCAGTCCCAAGTCCCAGTGCACATTCCACACACAGCCCCAACACACAGCCCCAGTCCACAGCCCCAACATACAGTCCCAGTCCAAAGCCCGAGTCCACAGTCCCAGTCCACAGTCCCAGTCCATAGCCCCAGTCCACAGCCCCAACACACATTCCCAGTCCACAGTCCCAACACACAGTCCCAGTCCATAGCCACAGTCCACAGCCCCAACACACATTCCCAGTCCACAGTCCCAACACACAGCCCCAGTCCACAGTCCCAGTCCACAGTCCCAGTCCATAGCCCCAGTCCACAGTCCAAGTCCACAGTCCCAGTCCACAGCCCCAGTGCACAGTCCCAGTGCACAGTCCCAGCCCACAGTCCCAGTCCACAGCCCCAGTCCCAACACACAGCCCCAGTCAACAGTCCCAGTCCATAGCCCCAGTCCACAGTCCCAGTCCACAGTCCCAGTCCACAGCCCCAGTTCACAGTCCCAGTCCACAGCCCCAGTGCACATTCCCCAACACACAGCCCCAACACACAGCCCCAGTCCACAGCCCCAACACACAGTCCCAGTCCATAGCCCGAGTCCACATCCCCAGTCCACAGTCCCAGTCCATAGCCCCAGTCCACAGCCCCAACACACAGTCCCAGTCCATAGCCCCAGTCCACAGTCCCAACACACATTCCCAGTCCACAGTCCCAGTCCACAGCCCCAACACACAGTCCCAGTCCATAGCCCCAGTCCACAGTCCCAGTCCACAGTCCCAGTCCACAGTCCCAGTCCATAGCCCCAGTCCACAGTCCCAGTCCACAGTCCCAGTCCACAGCCCCAACACACATTCCCAGTCCACAGTCCCAGTCCACAATCCCAGTCCACAGCCCCAGTCCACAGTCCCAGTCCATAGCCCCAGTCCACAGTCCCAGTCCCAGTCCCTAGCCCCAACACACAGTCCCAGTCCATAGCCCCAGTCCACAGTCCCAGTCCCAACACACAATCCCAGTCCACAGCCCAAGTCCACAGTCCCAACACACAGCCCCAGTCCAAAGTCCCAGTCCACAGTCCCAGTCCACAGTCCCAACACACAGTCCCAGTCCACAGCCCAAGTCCACAGTCCCAGTCCACAGTCCCAGTCCACAATCCCAGTCCACAGTCCCAGTCCACAGTCCCAACACAAAGCCCCAGTCCACAGTCCCAGTCCACAGCCCCAACACACATTCTTAGTCCACAGTCCCAACACACATTCCCAGTCCACAGTCCCAGTCCACAGCCCCAACACACATTCCCAGTCCACAGCCCCAACACACATTCCCAGTCCACAGTCCCAGTCGACATCCCCAGTCCACAGTCCCCAGTCCACAGTCAGCTTCACTCTGATATTGTGTACAACTAAACTCAGCAGTTGGAGCTCTAATCAACGCCCCCTCACTCTCACTCTCACTCTCACACACACACACACACACACACACACACACACACACACACACACACACACACACACACACACACACACACACACACACACACACACACACACACACACACACACACACCAACTCTCCTTAAAATAGCTGGCTATTAACACCTCTCAGCGAAGTCACCTGCCAACATTCAAAGCACGCAAAGCTAGGGTTTTTAAACTGTTTCTATTTCTCATTCTCTCTCTCCCTATCTATCTATCTTGTCTCTCGTTCTCGGTCTTTCGCTCTACTTCTGTCTCGTCTTCATTTGGAGGAACCAGTAAATCAGCAGAGCAGGGATAGTTTGTAGTTTGGTTCAGCTATTGATGCAGCTCTGGAACCAGATCCATCAGAGAGTCAGGTCAGCTATTGAACCAGATCCATCAGAGAGTCAGGTCAGCTATTGAACCAGATCCATCAGAGAGTCAGGTCAGCTATTGAACCAGATCCATCAGAGTGTCAGGTCAGCTATTGAACCAGATCCACGAGACAGTCAGGTCAGCTATTGAACCGGATCCATCAGAGAGTCAGGTCAGCTATTGAACCAGATCCATCAGAGAGTCAGGTCAGCTATTGAACCGGATCCATCAGAGAGTCAGGTCAGCTATTGAACCAGATCCGTCAGAGAGTCAGGTCAGCTATTGAACCGGATCCATCAGAGAGTCAGGTCAGCTATTGAACCAGATCCATCAGAGAGTCAGGTCAGCTATTGAACCGGATCCATCAGAGAGTCAGGTCAGCTATTGAACCAGATCCATCAGAGAGTCAGGTCAGCTATTGAACCGGATCCATCAGAGAGTCAGGTCAGCTATTGAACCAGATCCATCAGAGAGTCAGGTCAGCTATTGAACCAGATCCATCAGAGAGTCAGGTCAGCTATTGAACCAGATCCATCAGAGAGTCAGGTCAGCTATTGAACCGGATCCATCAGAGTGTCAGGTCAGCTATTGAACCGGATCCATCAGAGAGTCAGGTCAGCTATTGAACCAGATCCATCAGAGAGTCAGGTCAGCTATTGAACCGGATCCATCAGAGAGTCAGGTCAGCTATTGAACCAGATCCATCAGAGAGTCAGGTCAGCTATTGAACCAGATCCATCAGAGAGTCAGGTCAGCTATTGAACCAGATCCACGAGACAGCTTTGCAGTGAGTGAGTTAGGTCCCTGTTATAGAAACACATTCTTGGAAACACAAGCACATCTCCTGTTATCGTTAAAGAGGCTGTCGTGAAACCACTTCCATATGCAAGACTTCTATTCGTGTGAGAGTGGAGGGAGGGAGTGTGGGGGGGAGTTGGGAGGGGCTGTGTATGTGTGTGTGTGTGTAGGAGCGTCAGTCCTGCTATGAGAGAGTACATTAACCCACCGCATTCTGCCAAATACATCACCAATTTCACACCTGACTGGACAAAAACAATCATTTCTACCATCTGACAGGGTAGAACCTGTCGGTCTAAATCACAGGGCTTGTATGAGAACTGTGTTATGTTAGCCATCATTCAACACAATGTTAAACGCTAGTGTGGAAACAACTTCCAAATGTCATGTTGTGATTACATTTATACTCGTGTTCCAGACGTGGAATTATTATGTTGAATTACATCAGGATATGGATGTTTGATTTATTTAACCTTTATTTAATTAACAAGGTAAGTCAATTATGAACAAATTACTATTTACAATGAAGGCCAACACCGGCCAAAACCGGACGACACTGGGCCAATTGTACACCGGTTGTGATACAATTAAATAGTTAAATGCTATAAATAAATGAAATTCTTTCTTTGGATGTATTTGACTGATTTCTTCATTGCTGTTTGACAGTGAAGATGAAATGACGCTGCAAAATGTAAGGATGATTTTGTGTTGTTTATTTACCTACACAACTTTATACAGTTACGAAACTAATTTTACTGTAAAGCTGCAATTGTAAAATTAGCATAATTGTAAAATAATTCAGATGCTTTTTATAATTGTAGTTATGGAAACCCCAGAACACCGCGTCAGCGATCTGGACAATTTGTTAAACCTTGAGCCCCTAACCCCACAACTATATTACTGTGATGAAACTTACTGTATGATCGGCTATGAAAAGCCAACTGACATTTACTGCTGAGGTGCTGGCTTGTTGCACCCTCGACAACCACTGTGATTATTATTATTTGACCCTGCTGGTAATTTATGAACATTTGAACATCTTGGCCATGTTCTGTTATAATCTCCACCCGGCACAGTCCAGAAGAGGACTGGCCACCCCTCAGAGCCTGGTTCCTCTCTAGGTTTCTTCCTAGGTTCTGGCCTTTCTGGGGAGTTTACCCTAGCCACCGTGCTTCTACACCTGCATTGCTTGCTGTTTGGGGGTTTTAGGCTGGGTTTCTGTACAGCACTTTGAGATATCAGCTGATGTAAGAAGGGATTTATAAATACATTTGATTTGATATGAATGTTGTTTGAAGTCCGACAGAGTCATATTAACCCTGTGTTGGGTGAACTCACCTGTTTGATTACACAACAGCTAGCCTGAAGAGACAGAAACCACACATACTATTAGCCTGCAGAAACAGAGCCACATCTAATAAGATAAAAGACACGTTCTGTCACATGACATCCTGTCGTTTAACAGGAGAGAAAAGACACGTTCTGACCCACATGACATCCTGTTACCGTCTAGAGATAAAAGACAACGTTCTGTCACATGACATTCTGTTACAGTCTTCAACTATTCTCCAGTCTTTAACTTGCATGTTTGTTTTATGCTGTTGTTCTAGGGACATCAACAAGCCCAATCATAAGTTTGCAAAAACTGCGTAGATCACAAATACTATATACTTTAGTGATAAAAAATACACTATCCTGCATCCCACTGCTGGCTTGCCTTTGAAGCTAAGCAGTGTTGGTTCTGGTCGGTCCATGGACCAGAAGCTGTTGGAGAGCCAGTAGTAGGAGGCAGTCTTCCCTCTGGTCTGAAGATTAAACCCCAATGCCCCAGGGCACCCCTGCGTAGGGTGCCGTGTTTCGGATGGGATGTTAAACGGGTGTCCTGTCTCTCTGCGGACATTAAATAACCCATAGCGGCGTTTTCCCCGCTGTCCTGGCCCATTTCCCAACTCGACCACCATTCAATCATGGCCACTTAATCATCCCCAATTCCCAATTGGCATATCAGTCCTCACCTCTCCGCCCCGCCAGCTGCTGTGTGGTGAGGTTCTGGCACAAACAAAATGGCCGCCGTCCATCACCCAGGTGCTTGTCACACATTGGTGTGTTTCCACCTGACTGTGTAGACGCTCTTGGGATTTGGTAGAAAAGTGCTATATAAATCCAATCCATTATCAGTTTTATTAATAAATATGGACACTTGTGCAAAACGTGTTGGAACAAGTGAAATGATGAATGAAAGAGACGGGAGACATCTTGGGACATCTTACTGAACACATCACATGCTGCAGTAGATCAACTGATCTCTTCTGACGTCTGAAGTATGTGAGTTAGGGTTAGGGGTTAGGGGTTAGGGGTTAAGGGGTTAGGGGTTAAGGGGTTAAGGGGTTTAGGGGTTTAGGGGTTTAGGGGTTAAGGGGTTAAGGGGTTGGGGTTGGGGTTGGGGTTAGGGGTTAGGGGTTAGGGGTTAAGGGGTTAAGGGGTTAAGGGGTTTAGGGGTTTAGGGGTTAAGGGGTTAAGGGGTTGGGGTTAGGGGTTAGGGGTTAGGGGTTAGGGGTTAGGGTTAGGGGTTAGGGTTAGGGGTTAGGGGTTAGGGGTTAGGGTTAGGGGTTAGGGGTTAGGGGTTAAGGGTTAGGGTTAGGGTTAGGGTCTTGGGACATCTTACTGAACACATCACATGCTGCAGTAGATCAACTGATCTCTTCTGACGTCTGAAGTATGTGAGTTAGGGTTAGGGTTAGGGTCTTGGGACATCTTACTGAACACATCACATGCTGCAGCAGACCAACTGATCTCTTCTGACGTCTGAAGTATGTGAGTCATTCCAGGACAACGTAAACAAAGAGAGGGATAACCATCTGACCAGGAAAAAGTCCTGTACACATGAAACAATGATCTGGTCTGTATTGTAAAATACAATATGGTCTCAATGAGTTACCTGGTTAAATAACAACATAATAACAATAAAATAATATTATAATACAAATGACACAAAACAACAACAACAAGAGGGTCACTACTATAACAAGACAACAACAACAACAGGGTCACTACTATAACAAGACAACAACAACAACAGGGTCACTACTATAACAAGACAACAACAACAAGAGGGTCACTACTATAACAAGACAACAACAACAACAGGGTCACTACTATAACAAGACAACAACAACAAGAGGGTCACTACTATAACAAGACAACAACAACAACAACAGGGTCACTACTATAACAAGACAACAACAACAACAGGGTCACTACTATAACAAAACAACAAAAACAACAGGGTCACTACTATAACAAAACAACAACAACAAGAGGGTCACTACTATAACAAGACAACAACAACAAGAGGGTCACTACTATAACAAGACAACAACAACAACAACAGGGTCACTACTATAACAAGACAACAACAGGGTCACTACTATAACAAGATAACAACAACAACAGGGTCACTACCATAACAAGACAACAACAACAAGAGGGTCACTACAATAACAAGACAACAACAACAACAACAGGGTCACTACTATAACAAGACAACAACAGGGTCACTACTATAACAAAACAACAACAACAAGAGGGTCACTACTATAACAAGACAACAACAACAGGGTCACTACTATAACAAAACAACAAAAACAACAGGGTCACTACTATAACAAGACAACAACAGGGTCACTACTATAACAAGACAACAACAACAACAGGGTCACTACTATAACAAGACAACAAAAACAACAGGGTCACTACTATAACAAGACAACAACAGGGTCACTACTATAACAAGACAACAACAACAACAACAGGGTCACTACTATAACAAGACAACAACAGGGTCACTACTATAACAAGACACACAATAACAACAGGGTCACTACTATAACAAGACACACAACAACAACAGGGTCACTACTATAACACGACAACAACAACAACAGGGTCACTACTATAACAAAACAACAGGGTCACTACTATAACAAGACAACAACAGGGTCACTACTATAACAAGACAACAACAACAACAGGGTCACTACTATAACAAGACAACAACAGGGTCACTACTATAACAAGACAACAACAACAGGGTCACTACTATAACAAGACACACAACAACAACAACAGGGTCACTACTATAACAAGACAACAACAGGGTCACTACTATAACAAGACAACAACAGGGTCACTACTATAACAAGACAACAACAGGGTCACTACTATAACAAGACAACAACAACAGGGTCACTACTATAACAAGACAACAACAGGGTCACTACTATAACAAGACAACAACAACAGGGTCACTACTATAACAAGACAACAACAGGGTCACTACTATAACAAGACAACAACAGGGTCACTACTATAACAAGACAACAACAACAGGGTCACTACTATAACAAGACAACAACAACAGGGTCACTACTATAACAAGACAACAACAGGGTCACTACTATAACAAGACAACAACAGGGTCACTACTATAACAAGACAACAACAGGGTCACTACTATAACAAGACAACAACAACAGGGTCACTACTATAACAAGACAACAACAACAGGGTCACTACTATAACAAGACAACAACAACAGGGTCACTACTATAACAAGACAACAACAGGGTCACTACTATAACAAGACAACAACAGGGTCACTACTATAACAAGACAACAACAACAGGGTCACTACTATAACAAGACACACAACAACAACAGGGTCACTACTATAACAAGACAACAACAACAACAGGGTCACTACTATAACAAAACAACAACAACAACAACAGGGTCACTACTATAACAAGACAACAACAACAACAGGGTCACTACTATAACAAAACAACAACAACAACAACAGGGTCACTACTGTAACAAGACAACAACAACAGGGTCACTACTATAACAAGACAACAACAACAGGGTCACTACTATAACAAGACACACAACAACAACAGGGTCACTACTATAACAAGACAACAACAACAGGGTCACTACTATAACAAGACAACAACAACAACAGGGTCACTACTATAACAAGACAACAACAACAACAGGGTCACTACTATAACAAAACAACAACAACAACAACAGGGTCACTACTATAACAAGACAACAACAACAGGGTCACTACTATAACAAGACACACAACAACAACAACAGGGTCACTACTATAACAAGACACACAACAACAACAGGGTCACTACTATAACTAGACACACAACAACAACAGGGTCACTACTATAACAAGACAACAACAACAACAGGGTCACTACTATAACAAGACACACAACAACAACAGGGTCACTACTATAACAAGACAACAACAACAACAGGGTCACTACTATAACAAAACAACAACAACAACAACAGGGTCACTACTATAACAAGACAACAAAAACAACAGGGTCACTACTATAACAAGACACACAACAACAACAACAGGGTCACTACTATAACAAAACAACAACAACAACAACAACAGGGTCACTACTATAACAAGACACACAACAACAACAACAGGGTCACTACTATAACAAGACAACAAAAACAACAGGGTCACTACTATAACAAGACAACAAAAACAACAACAACAGGGTCACTACTATAACAAAACAACAACAACAACAACAGGGTCACTACTATAACAAGACAACAAAAACAACAGGGTCACTACTATAACAAGACACACAACAACAACAACAGGGTCACTACTATAACAAAACAACAACAACAACAACAGGGTCACTACTATAACAAGACACACAACAACAACAACAGGGTCACTACTATAACAAAACAACAACAACAACAGGGTCACTACTATAACAAGACAACAACAACAGGGTCACTACTATAACAAGACAACAACAACAACAGGGTCACTACTATAACAAGACAACAACAGGGTCACTACTATAACAAGACAACAACAACAACAGGGTCACTACTATAACAAAACAACAACAACAGGGTCACTACTATAACAAGACAACAACAACAACAGGGTCACTACTATAACAAGACAACAACAGGGTCACTACTATAACAAGACAACAACAACAACAGGGTCACTACTATAACAAGACAACAACAACAACAGGGTCACTACTATAACAAGACAACAACAACAACAGGGTCACTACTATAACAAGACAACAACAACAACAGGGTCACTACTATAACAAGACAACAACAACAACAGGGTCACTACTATAACAAGACACACAACAACAACAGGGTCACTACTATAACAAGACAACAACAACAACAGGGTCACTACTATAACAAGACAACAACAGGGTCACTACTATAACAAGACAACAACAACAACAGGGTCACTACTATAACAACAACAACAACAGGGTCACTACTATAACAACAACAACAACAACAACAGGGTCACTACTATAACAACAACAACAACAGGGTCACTACTATAACAAGACAACAACAGCGTCACTACTATAACAAGACAACAACAACAGGGTCACTACTATAACAAGACAACAACAACAGGGTCACTACTATAACAAGACAACAACAACAGGGTCACTACTATAACAAGACAACAACAACAACAGGGTCACTACTATAACAAGACAGGCTAAATATAATTACATCAACCGCTGAATACCCTCCCACTTGCTGGCAACAGAAATGCATTCCAGGTGACTACCTCATGAAGCTGGTTGAGAGAATGCCAAGAGCTGTCATCAAGTTAAAGGGTGGCTACTTTGAAGAATCTAAAATATATTTTGATTGGTTTAACACTTTTTTTGGTTACTACATGATTCCATATGTGTTATTTTATAGTTTTGATGTCTTCACTATTATTCTACAATGTAGAAAATAGTAAAAATAAATAAATAAATGGGTAGATGTATCCAAACCTCTGACTGGTAGTGTGTGTGTGTGTGTGTGTGTGTGTGTGTGTGTGTGTGTGTGTGTGTGTGTGTGTATGTGTATATGTATATATATATATATATATATATATATATAAATAAATAAGGCTCACCTTACAACAGGACAAAGACCCTAAGCAGATAGCCAGTCCTGTGTTGTCTTGGCTTCGAAACAAGTCCTTGAATGTCCCAGCTGGAGCCCAGACTTGAATCCGATCAAACATCTCTTGAGACACCTGTAAATAGCTGTTGCAGCAACGCTCCCCATCCAACCTGACAGAGCTGTTGCAGCAACGCTCCCCATCCAACCTGACAGAGCTGTTGCAGCAACGCTCCCCATCCAACCTGACAGAGCTGTTGCAGCAACGCTCCCCATCCAACCTGACAGAGCTGTTGCAGCAACGCTCCCCATCCAACCTGACAGAGCTGTTGCAGCAACGCTCCCCATCCAACCTGACAGAGCTGTTGCAGCAACGCTCCCCATCCAACCTGACAGAGCTGTTGCAGCAACGCTCCCCATCCAACCTGACAGAGCTGTTGCAGCAACGCTCCCCATCCAACCTGACAGAGCTGTTGAAGCAACGCTCCCCATCCAACCTGACAGAGCTGTTGCAGCAACGCTCCCCATCCAACCTGACAGAGCTGTTGAAGCAACGCTCCCCATCCAACCTGACAGAGCTGTTGCAGCAACGCTCCCCATCCAACCTGACAGAGCTGTTGCAGCAACGCTCCCCATCCAACCTGACAGAGCTGTTGCAGCAACGCTCCCCATCCAACCTGACAGAGCTTGAGAGGATCTGCAGAGAAGAATGGGAGAAACTCCCCAAATACAGATGTGCCCAGCTTGTAGCGTCATACTCAAAAAGACTCGAGGCTGTAATCGCTGACAAACGTGCTTCAAACAGTGTGTAGTGTTTGATATTACTGCGATGTTGCTACACCTGCAATAATATCTGTTAAATATGTGTACGCGACCAATAAAATGTGATTCTATTTGAAATAGGAAACAGAGAAAGTCTGGGTAGATTATAATGAAGACATTAGAGAGTGCCCATCCCTGCAAGTTAAATAGGCACTGCAATTTTAACTCTGCATAATGGCCCAGCATTTCATCAGCTTTACTTTCAATATGCTTCAGTTGGCTGCCATGCTTCAGTTGGCTGCCATGCTTCAGTTGGCTGCCATGCTTCAGTTGGCTGCCATGCTTCAGTTGGCTGCCATGCTTCAGTTTGCTGCCATGCTTCAGTTTGCTGCCATGCTTCAGTTTGCTGCCATGCTTCAATTTGCTGCCATGCTTCAGTTTGCTGCCATGCTTCAGTTTGCTGCCATATGACTGGTTTCACATTTGTCTCCAGCGATCATAAGGTCAAATAAATCTAAAATAATTATATTTACAATTCCCTTATCCAACCGGTTTCCTCATTCACCTCGTTCTTATGAAGGGGTATTACAGTAGATGGAGAACGGCGTTATTTCTATTTGGGGAGGGGGGAAAAAAATGCTTTTTCTACAAATAGCTGGTGAATAGCAGCATGCTGTTATCATGCTTACATTCAAGATCAGAATCAGACACAGAAAGAAAAGTGCCATTTATTTTGTTATTTTTTTATTATGTTACATTTACGAGCTCTTAAGTCAGGTCGGGAATTCCCCCATTAGGAGTAACGTATTATAGAGGGAATAGGGGCCATTTGAAGTCTTGGGTTCTGATGGGAAAGGAAAATACTTTTCAGAAGCACTGAAGTGTAAATCCCAAGCGAACAGAGTGAAAGAGACGTTGGCGAGAGGAAAAATTCGGCAATTAAAGTTTAGGCTTCGATTAGAGTCACGCGATCATTTCATCTGAAACACACAGAAACTGTGACAAGAGGGACATGAACTACACCATGCCTCGGGTTAGGGCAAGAGAGGGGACGTGTGTGTGAGTGTGAGTGTGTGTGTGTGTGTGTGTGTTGACGTTTCTAGCACATTCTGCCCAGGCAGGGGCAGGTTTGATCAAGGGGTTTAACCAGCTATACAGTAACTAGGTAACCTGCCTCCTCTCATAACACCTGGGCAGACCAGACCAGCAGAGACATCAGAGACCATCTTTCCTATCAATACTGGTGCAGTCAAGTACAGCTACAGTATAAAGACGTTGTTTGGCTTTCTTTATAAATGATTTGGAAAAAGAAATGAAAAACAGATAAATATGATGATGAAATGCTTAGCATCTTTCATATGTTAATGATATTATTTTGATGTCAGAAACTGAACAAGGCCTGCAGAACATTCAGCACTCAGTTGGTGGTAAAGATGGAGACTCGATCAACCAGACTAAAACACAGTTAATTATAAGTGAAATAATCTGTCTGTAAACAATTATTGGAAAAATGACTTGTGTCATGTACAAAGTAGATGTCCTAACTGACTTGCCAAAACTATAGTTTGTTTAACAAGGAATTGTGGAGTGGTTGAAAAACTAGTTTTAATGACTCCAACCTAAGTGTATGTAAACTTCCAACTTCAACTGTATATATGTGTATATATATATATATATATATATATATATATATATATATATATATATATATGTATATATATAGTGTCTATGTGTGTATGTTATTTTACTGCTCTAAGGATGAAAAGTATTATGTATTGAATTTTCCCTTATTTTTTGTGTAATTTTGTTCATTTCATTCATTCAATTTCAATCGACAGAAAATTAACACTTGATGAATTACAAAATAATATCCTTTGACAAAATAACAGCTTTTTGGTTGAAACCCAGATCAGCCGTTTGATCATGGAGGCATTGTGTTTAGTTCTCTCTAGAAGTTGCTGTTGAGTGTCTTCTCCTGTCTAAACTGTAAATCACTGTTACGTTGCTGTTGAGAGTCTTCTCCTGTCTAAACTGTAAATCACTGTTAAGTTGCTGTTGAGAGTCTTCTCCTGTCTAAACTGTAAATCACTGTTACGTTGCTGTTGAGAGTCTTCTCCTGTCTAAACTGAAAATCACTGTTACGTTGCTGTTGAGAGTCTTCTCCTGTCTAAACTGTAAATCACTGTTACGTTGCTGTTGAGAGTCTTCTCCCGTCTAAACTGTAAATCACTGTTACGTTGCTGTTGAGAGTCTTCTCCCGTCTAAACTGTAAATCACTGTTACGTTGCTGTTGAGAGTCTTCTCCCGTCTAAACTGTAAATCACTGTTACGTTGCTGTTGAGAGTCTTCTCCTGTCTAAACTGTAAATCACTGTTACGTTGCTGTTGAGAGTCTTCTCCTGTCTAAACTGTAAATCACTGTTACGTTGCTGTTGAGAGTCTTCTCCTGTCTAAACTGTAAATCACTGTTACGTTGCTGTTGAGAATCTTCTCCTGTCTAAACTGTAAATCACTGTTACGTTGCTGTTGAGAGTCTTCTCCTGTCTAAACTGTAAATCACTGTTACGTTGCTGTTGAGTCTTCTCCTGTCTAAACTGAAAATCACTGTTACGTTGCTGTTGAGAGTCTTCTCCTGTCTAAACTGTAAATCACTGTTACGTTGCTGTTGAGTGTCTTCTCCTGTCTAAACTGTAAATCACTGTTACGTTGCTGTTGAGAGTCTTCTCCTGTCTAAACTGTAAATCACTGTTACGTTGCTGTTGAGAGTCTTCTCCTGTCTAAACTGTAAATCACTGTTACGTTGCTGTTGAGAGTCTTCTCCTGTCTAAACTGTAAATCACTGTTACGTTGCTGTTGAGAGTCTTCTCCTGTCTAAACTGTAAATCACTGTTACGTTGCTGTTGAGAGTCTTCTCCCGTCTAAACTGTAAATCACTGTTACGTTGCTGTTGAGAGTCTTCTCCCGTCTAAACTGTAAATCACTGTTACGTTGCTGTTGAGAGTCTTCTCCTGTCTAAACTGTAAATCACTGTTACGTTGCTGTTGAGAGTCTTCTCCTGTCTAAACTGTAAATCACTGTTACGTTGCTGTTGAGAGTCTTCTCCTGTCTAAACTGTAAATCACTGTTACGTTGCTGTTGAGAGTCTTCTCCTGTCTAAACTGTAAATCACTGTTACGTTGCTGTTGAGAGTCTTCTCCTGTCTAAACTGTAAATCACTGTTACGTTGCTGTTGAGAGTCTTCTCCTGTCTAAACTGTAAATCACTGTTACTCAGAGTGAGATCAGAGACGCTAAATCTCCTGACACACACACACACCACGCATACACACACAGCGGTACCTAGCATTAACTCATGGCTTTAGATGACACAGACACAAACACAGACACACAGAGACACACACACACACACACACACACACACACACACACACACACACAGACGACTCCCATTATCGCTGCCGGTAAGCTTTGCCCGGTAATATTCCTCTACCTTTCCCTGTAAGTTGAAATAATAACCTTAAAACAACATATTGTTGCTCTAGCTCCACATTGGGAGAGACAAGAGGATTTGGGCTATTGCTAAGCTACGTTTGCCATGACCCGGGGATGACAGCAAGTCTGGACATGAGAGTAGTGTGACTCAGCAATGGATGTCCCCCAAATGACACACTATTCCCTATATAGTGAAGTTGTCTTGACCAGAGCCCTCTGGGTAATACTTAGGGAATAGAATGTAATTTGGGACTCCAACACTATCAATGTACGAAGAGCTGCAGGGTGGTGAGCCAGGTGAATATCACATTAAGAGGACAAATTAACTAAAGAACTGTTAGTTGGACTAGCCTACACCTCTATTCTCCAGTAGAGTAACCTACACCTCTATTCTCCAGTAGAGTAACCTACACCTCTATTATCCAGTAGAGTAACCTACACCTCTATTATCCAGTAGGGTAACCTACACCTCTATTATCCAGTAGACTAGCCTACACCTCTATTATCCAGTAGGGTAACCTACACCTCTATTATCCAGTAGGGTAACCTACACCTCTATTATCCAGTAGAGTAACCTACACCTCTATTATCCAGTAGAGTAACCTACACCTCTATTATCCAGTAGGGTAACCTACACCTCTATTATCCAGTAGAGTAACCTACACCTCTATTCTCCAGTAGAGTAACCTACACCTCTATTATCCAGTAGAGTAACCTACACCTCTATTATCCAGTAGGGTAACCTACACCTCTATCATCCAGTAGACTAGCCTACACCTCTATTATCCAGTAGGGTAACCTACACCTCTATTATCCAGTAGAGTAACCTACACCTCTATCATCCAGTAGAGTAACCTACACCTCTATTATCCAGTAGGGTAACCTACACCTCTATTATCCAGTAGACTAGCCTACACCTCCATTATCCAGTAGGGTAACCTACACCTCTATTATCCAGTAGAGTAACCTACACCTCTATTATCCAGTAGGGTAACCTACACCTCTATTATCCAGTAGGGTAACCTACACCTCTATTATCCAGTAGGGTAACCTACACCTCTATTATCCAGTAGGGTAACCTACACCTCTATTATCCAGTAGGGTAACCTACACCTCTATTATCCAGTAGGGTTAGAGGGAATTAAACCAGAAGCAATAAGACTGGAGAAGGCTGTAGAAGATATGATGCCAGAAGTTGATGAGCATCAACCAGAAGCCAGCACAAAGTGCCGGATTACATTGGCACAGCTCATTGTATAGTGTCGCTGAGTTTAACTCCCTTATTAGCTGTTTCTGGTGTCTGTAGACGGAAAACATCAATGAAAACGGATATGGAAATTATGAGCCCCGCAATGGGGCTCGTTTGTAAAAAAAATTTAGACGATATGCCAGTGTGCTTTCCTTCAAAATCCATATCTGTGAAGATGTGAGGAAAATATCAACGTTAAGAAGATCTAGATCAATATGAACACTGTTCACACAGAAAGAACATCTCAAACACAGGCAAAAAAATAAAATAAAAATAAACTGAGACTTCTATCCTGCAGTAACACAGTACAAATCTAAGCTACCAGTTGGGATTTTCACAATACTAAACACTGTTCTATTGATGAGTACAAAAAAAACAAAAAAAAAAACAAAAAAAAAAAAAAAAAAAAATTGTGATCACTAAATCAGTTTCAGAAAGAGGGGGGCCCAACACAGACTGGGAAAATAATCATGCTTCCCATTGATCTGGCCTGCATTCAATACGACACCCTCTTCGCTATTCTCAGAGCCTGGTCTAATGGAAGGCACTGTGATGAATACACTGTTCTCAGAGCCTGGTCTAATGTAATGCACTGTGAAGAATACACTGTTCTCAGAGCCTGGTCTAATGTAATGCACTGTGAAGAATACTCTGTTCTCAGAGCCTGGTCTAATGTACTGTGAAGAATACACTATTCTCAGAGCCTGGTCTAATGGACTGTGAAGAATACTCTGTTCTCAGAGCCTGGTCTAATGTAATGCACTGTGAAGAATACACTGTTCTCAGAGCCTGGTCTAATGTAATGCACTGTGAAGAATACTCTGTTCTCAGAGCCTGGTCTAATGGACTGTGAAGAATACTCTGTTCTCAGAGCCTGGTCTAATGTAATGCACTGTGAAGAATACACTGTTCTCAGAGCCTGGTCTAATGGAAGGCACTGTGATGAATACACTGTTCTCAGAGCCTGGTCTAATGCACTGTGAAGAATACACTGTTCTCAGAGCCTGGTCTAATGTAATGCACTGTGATGAATACACTGTTCTCAGAGCCTGGTCTAATGTAATGCACTGTGAAGAATACACTGTTCTCAGAGCCTGGTCTAATGTAATGCACTGTGAAGAATACACTGTTCTCAGAGCCTGGTCTAATGCACTGTGAAGAATACACTGTTCTCAGAGCCTGGTCTAATGGAAGGCACTGTGAAGAATACACTGTTCTCAGAGCCTGGTCTAATGTAATGCACTGTGAAGAATACTCTGTTCTCAGAGCCTGGTCTAATGGACTGTGATGAATACACTGTTCTCAGAGCCTGGTCTAATGGAAGGCACTGTGATGAATACACTGTTCTCAGAGCCTGGTCTAATGTAATGCACTGTGATGAATACACTGTTCTCAGAGCCTGGTCTAATGTAATGCACTGTGAAGAATACACTGTTCTCAGAGCCTGGTCTAATGGACTGTGAAGAATACTCTGTTCTCAGAGCCTGGTCTAATGGACTGTGAAGAATACACTGTTCTCAGAGCCTGGTCTAATGCACTGTGAAGAATACACTGTTCTCAGAGCCTGGTCTAATGTAATGCACTGTGAAGAATACTCTGTTCTCAGAGCCTGGTCTAATGCACTGTGAAGAATACTCTGTTCTCAGAGCCTGGTCTAATGGACTGTGAAGAATACTCTGTTCTCAGAGCCTGGTCTAATGCACTGTGATGAATACACTGTTCTCAGAGCCTGGTCTAATGCACTGTGAAGAATACTCTGTTCTCAGAGCCTGGTCTAATGTAATGCACTGTGAAGAATACTCTGTTCTCAGAGCCTGGTCTAATGGACTGTGAAGAATACTCTGTTCTCAGAGCCTGGTCTAATGGACTGTGAAGAATACACTGTTCTCAGAGCCTGGTCTAATGCACTGTGAAGAATACACTGTTCTCAGAGCCTGGTCTAATGTAATGCACTGTGAAGAATACTCTGTTCTCAGAGCCTGGTCTAATGCACTGTGAAGAATACTCTGTTCTCAGAGCCTGGTCTAATGGACTGTGAAGAATACTCTGTTCTCAGAGCCTGGTCTAATGCACTGTGATGAATACACTGTTCTCAGAGCCTGGTCTAATGCACTGTGAAGAATACTCTGTTCTCAGAGCCTGGTCTAATGTAATGCACTGTGAAGAATACTCTGTTCTCAGAGCCTGGTCTAATGCACTGTGAAGAATACTCTGTTCTCAGAGCCTGGTCTAATGGACTGTGAAGAATACTCTGTTCTCAGAGCCTGGTCTAATGCACTGTGATGAATACACTGTTCTCAGAGCCTGGTCTAATGCACTGTGAAGAATACTCTGTTCTCAGAGCCTGGTCTAATGCACTGTGAAGAATACTCTGTTCTCAGAGCCTGGTCTAATGTAATGCACTGTGATGAATACACTGTTCTCAGAGCCTGGTCTAATGTAATGCACTGTGAAGAATACACTGTTCTCAGAGCCTGGTCTAATGTAATGCACTGTGATGAGAGGCTATATACAGTAGAGAGGCTATAACAGTAGAGAGGCTATATACAGTAGAGAGGCTATATACAGTAGAGAGACTATATACAGTAGAGAGGCTATATACAGTAGAGAGGCTATAACAGTAGAGAGGCTATATACAGTAGAGAGGCTATATACAGTAGAGAGGCTATAACAGCTATAAAAGTAGAGGCTATATACAGTAGAGAGGCTATAACAGTAGAGAGGCTATAACAGTAGAGAGGCTATATACAGTAGAGAGGCTATATACAGTAGAGAGGCTATGTACAGTAGAGAGGCTATATAGAGTAGAGAGGCTATATACAGTAGAGAGGCTATAACAGCTATAAAAGTAGAGGCTATATACAGTGGAGAGGCTATAACAGCTATAAAAGTAGAGGCTATATACAGTAGAGAGGCTATAACAGTAGAGAGGCTATAACAGTAGAGAGGCTATATACAGTAGAGAGGCTACAACAGTAGAGAGGCTATAACAGTAGAGAGGCTACATACAGTAGAGAGGCTATATACAGTAGAGAGGCTATAACAGCTATAAAAGTAGAGGCTATATACAGTAGAGAGGCTACAACAGCTATAAAAGTAGAGGCTATATACAGTAGAGAGGCTATATACAGTAGAGAGGCTATATACAGTAGAGAGACTATATACAGTAGAGAGGCTATATACAGTAGAGAGACTATATACAGTAGAGAGGCTATATACAGTAGAGAGGCTATAAACAGTAGAGAGGCTATATACAGTAGAGAGGCTATATACAGTAGAGAGGCTATATACAGTAGAGAGGCTATATACAGTAGAGAGACTATATACAGTAGAGAGGCTATATACAGTAGAGAGGCTATATACAGTAGAGAGGCTATAAACAGTAGAGAGGCTATATACAGTAGAGAGGCTATATACAGTAGAGAGGCTATATACAGTAGAGAGACTATATACAGTAGAGAGGCTATATACATTAGAGAGACTATATACAGTAGAGAGGCTATATACAGTAGATAGACTATATACAGTAGAGAGGCTATATACAGTAGAGAGGCTATATACAGTAGAGAGGCTATATACAGTAGAGAGACTATATACAGTAGAGGCTATATACAGTAGAGAGGCTATATACAGTAGAGAGGCTATAGACAGTAGAGAGGCTATATACAGTAGAGAGACTATATACAGTAGAGAGACTATATACAGTAGATAGACTATATACAGTAGAGAGGCTATATACAGTAGAGAGACTATATACAGTAGAGAGGCTATATACAGTAGAGAGGCTATATACAGTAGATAGACTATATACAGTAGAGGCTATATACAGTAGAGAGGCTATATACAGTAGAGAGGCTATAGACAGTAGAGAGGCTATATACAGTAGAGAGACTATATACAGTAGAGAGACTATATACAGTAGATAGACTATATACAGTAGAGGCTATATACAGTAGAGAGACTATATACAGTAGAGGCTATATACAGTAGAGAGGCTATATACAGTAGAGAGGCTATAGACAGTAGAGAGGCTATATACAGTAGAGAGACTATATACAGTAGAGAGACTATATACAGTAGATAGACTATATACAGTAGAGAGGCTATATACAGTAGAGAGGCTATATACAGTAGAGAGGCTATATACAGTAGAGAGGCTATATACAGTAGAGAGGCTATATACAGTAGAGAGGCTATATACAGTAGAGAGGCTAAATACAGACAGACACCAGTTAGTCATGCTGATTGAGGTAGTATGTACATGTAGATATGGTTAAAGGAACTATGCATATATGATGAACAGAGAGTAGCAGTAGACTATGAAGACTATCTTGGGTATGGTCCAGGGTTTGTTTGTGATGAAACAGAAAGCAGAGAGACATTTTAACAAGACACTGTGGAGGACCAATTATATGGGACAGAACAGATGTAGAGGTTTTTATTTTTCAGGGCACAGTTGTCATGTAAACAAAAATGCAACGGCGCTCCATTCCACTTCCTCTCCAGGCTGTCTCTTCTCTCACTGAGGTACCAACTAATGAGTAAGGGTTTGGATGGATCTAAAGTCCCTAATAACTATATCACAAGCTGTCTGTCTTTCTCTCTCCACATCGTTCTCCCTCTTCCCGCTCTCTTGCTTTGTTGGCATTGGTGCTCAATTACATAGCATTTTATAGTAGCATTTTATAGTAGCTCATGTATGTATAGTAGCTGTGTATAGTAGCTGTATATTTTAGCTATGTATAGTAGCTGTGTATAGTAGCTGTGTATAGTAGCTGTGTATAGTAGCTGTATACAGTATAGTAGCTCAAGTATGTATAGTAGCTGTGTATAGTAGCTGTGTTTAGTAGCTGTGTATTGTAGCTGTGTATAGTAGCTGTGTATTGTAGCTGTGTATAGTAGCTGTATACAGTATAGTAGCTACTGTATAGTAGCTGTGTATAGTAGCTGTATACAGCATAGTAGCTAATGTATAGTAGCTGTGTATAGTAGCTGTGTATAGTAGCTGTATACAACATAGTAGCTAATGTATAGTAGCTGTGTATAGTAGCTGTGTATTGTAGCTATGTATAGTAGCTAATGTATAGTAGCTGTGTATAGTAGCTGTGTATAGTAGCTGTGTATAGTAGCTGTGTATAGTAGCTATGTATAGTAGCTGTGTATAGTAGCTGTGTATAGTAGCTATGTATAGTAGCGGTATATTGTAGCTGTATATTGTAGCTATGTATAGTAGCGGTATATTGTAGCTGTATATTGTAGCTATGTATAGTAGCTGTGTATAGTAGCTATGTATAGTAGCGGTATATTGTAGCTGTATATTGTAGCTATGTATAGTAGCTGTGTATAGTAGCTGTATACAGATGAAGGGAGAGGGACCAGCAGAGATGTATATATAGTAGCTCATGTGTGTATAGTAGCTAATGTATAGTATCTGTGAATGGTAGCTATGTAGCAGCTAAATTACGCCAATCCGTCTCTGCCGGTCCCTCTCCCTCCATCTCTGCCGGTCCATCTCCCTCCATCTCTGCCGGTCCCTCTCCCTCCATCTCTGCCCGTCCCTCTCCCTCCATCTCTGCCTGTCCATCTCCCTCCATCTCTGCCGGTCCATCTCCCTCCATCTCTGCCGGTCCCTCTCCCTCCATCTCTGCCGGTCCCCCTTCCTCCATCTCTGCCGGTCCCTCTCCCTCCATCTCTGCCGGTCCCTCTCCCTCCATCTCTGCCCGTCCCTCTCCCTCCATCTCTGCCCGTCCCTCTCCCTCCATCTCTGCCAGTCACTCTCCCTTCATCTCTGCCGGTCCCTCTCTCTCCATCTCTGCCGGTCCCTCTCCCTCCATCTCTGCCGGTCCCTCTCCTTCCATCTCTGCCGGTCCCCCTTCCTCCATCTCTGCCGGTCCCTCTCCCTCCATCTCTGCCGGTCCCTCTCCCTCCATCTCTGCCGGTCCCTCTCCCTCCATCTCTGCCCGTCCCTCTCCCTCCATCTCTGCCCGTCCCTCTCCCTCCATCTCTGCCTGTCCATCTCCCTCCATCTCTGCCTGTCCATCTCCCTCCATCTCTGCCTGTCCATCTCCCTCCATCTCTGCCGGTCCCTCTCCCTTCATCTCTGCCGGTCCCTCTCTCTCCATCTCTGCCGGTCCCTCTCCCTCCATCTCTGCCGGTCCCTCTCCCTCCATCTCTGCCGGTCCCTCTCCCTCCATCTCTGCCGGTCCCTCTCCCTCCATCTCTGGTCTCCCTCCATCTCTGCCGGTCCCTCTCCCTTCATCTCTGCCGGTCCCTCTCCCTCCATCTCGGCAGGTCCCTCTCCCTCCATCTCGGCAGGTCCCTCTCCCTTCATCTCTGCCGGTCCCTCTCCCTCCATCTCTGCTGGTCCCTCTCCCTCCATCTCTGCCGGTCCCTCTCCCTTCATCTCTGGTCTCCCTTCATCTCTGCCGGTCCCTCTCCCTCCATCTCTGGTCCCTCTCCCTTCATCTCTGGTCCCTCTCCCTTCATCTCTGGTCCCTCTCCCTCCATCTTTGGTCCCTCTCCCTCCATCTCTGGTCTCCCTTCATCTCTGCCGGTCCCTCCCTCTCCATCGCTGTCTCTCTCCATCCCTGTCTCTCTCCATCTCTGTCTCTCTCCATCGCTGTCTCTCTCCATCGCTGTCTCTCTCCATCGCTGTCTCTCTCCATCGCTGTCTCTCTCCATCTCTGTCTCTCTCCATCGCTGTCTCTCTCCATCGCTGTCTCTCTCCATCTCTGTCTCTCTCCATCTCTGTCTCTCTCCATCTCTGTCTCTCTCCATCGCTGTCTCTCTCCATCGCTGTCTCTCTCCATCGCTGTCTCCCCATTCAGGCCGTCATTGTAAATAAGATCTAGTTCTTAACTGACTTTCCTAGTTAAAAAAAGGGTAAATAAAAAATCTGTCTCTCTCCATCTCGGTCTCAGGGCATCATCCGTGATGGCGCCGCCAGAGATGGTCGCCTCGTTTCGAGTTCTTAGGAAACTATGCAGAATTTAGATTTTTTATGTATTATTTCTTACACTGTTACCCCAGGAATTCTTAAGTCGTATTACATAGAGCCGGGAGGAACTATTGGATATAAGAGCACCGTGAACTTACCAACATTACGACCAGGAATACGACTATCCCGAAGCGGATGCTCTGTTTGGACCACCACCCAGGACAATGGATTTAATTCCAGTAGGCGACACAAAACAACGACAGCGCAGAAGGGGCAGACGAAGTGTCCACCTGGCCAGGCTCCGTAGATGTGCACATCGCACACCGCTCCCGAGTATACTACTAGCCAATGCCCAGTCTCTTGACAACAAGGTAGACAAAATTTGTGCAAGGGTCGCCATCATTCTCTCTTTCAAGGAAACATGGCTCTCTCAGGATATGTTGTCGGAATCGGTTCAGCCACCGGGCTACTGACAGAGATAAACACCTCTCTGGGAAAAGGAAGGGTAGTGGGTGTATGCTTTATGATTAACGACTCATGGTGTAATCATAACAACATACAGGAACTCAAGTCCTTCTGCTCACCCGATCAAGAATTCCTTACAATCAAGTGCAGGCAATTTTACCTACCAAGAGAATTCTCTTCAGTTATAGTCACAGCCGTGTACATTCCCCCTCAAGCAGACACCAAGACGGCCATCAAGAAACTTCAGTGCAAACTGGAAACCATACATCCTGAGGCAGAATTTATTGTAGCTGGAGATTTTAACAAAACAAATTTGATAGCAAGTCTACCTAAATTCTACCAGCATAATGATTGCGCTATGCGCATGCGCAATGCCTTCGACCTCTGCTACTCTAACTTCTGCGATGCATACAAAGCCCTCCCCCGCCATCCCTTCGGCAAATCCGACCACGACGCCATCTTGCTCCTTCCGCCTTAAAGGCAAAAACTCAAACAGGATGCACCAGTGACGAGAACCATTCAACGCTGGTCCGACCAATCGGAAGGCATGCTTCAAGATTGTTTTGATCACTCACTGGAATATGTCCCGGTCAGCCTCAGAGAACAACATCGACCTATACGCTGACTCGGTGACTGTGTTTATAAAGAAGTGCATTGGAGATGTTGTTCCCACTGTGACTATTAAAACCTGCCCTAACCAGAAACCATGGATGGATGGCGCCATTCGCGCAAAACTGAAAGCGCCATCCATAGTATTTAACCATGGAAAGAGGTCTGGTAATATGTCTGAATATAAACCGTGTAGTTATTCCCTCGGCAAGGCAATCAAACAAGTGAAATGCCGGTACAGGGACATGGTGGAGTCGCAATTCAACGGCTCAGACACGAGACGAATGTGGCAGGGTCTACAGGAAATCACAGACTACAAAAATAAATCCAGTCACGTCACAGAAACTGACATCACACTTCCAGACAAACTAAACACTTTCTTTTCCCGCTTTGAGGATAATACAGTGCCACTGTCGTCGCCCGCTAATAAGGACTGCGCCGCTCCCCATCCTTCTCCATGGCTGACTTGAGTAAAACGTTTAAACATCTTTACCCTGACAAGGCTGCTGGTCCAGACGGCATCCATAGCCGCGTCCTCAAAGCATGCGCAGACCAGCTGGCTGGTGTGTTTATGGACATATTCAATCGCTCCCTATCCCAGTCTGTTGTCCCCACATGCTTAAAGATGGCTACCATTGTTACTGTACCCAAGGCGGAAAAAACTGAACTGAAGTAAATGACTACCGACCCCGTAGCACTCACTTCTGTCATCATGAAGTGCTTTGACTAGTCAAGGATCATATCACTTCCACCTTTACCGGTCACCCTAGACCCACTTCAGCGACGCAATCGCCATCACACAGCCCTGTCTCATCTGGACGAAAGGAATATCTATGTAAGAATGCTGTTCATTGACTACAGCTCAGAATTCAACACCATAGTGCCCTCCAAGCTCATCATCAAGCTGGAGGCCCTGGGTCTTAAACACGCCCTGTGCAATTGGGTCCTGGACTTCCTGACGGGCTGCCCCCAGGTGGTGAGGGTAGGAAACAAACATCTCCACTTCGCTGACCCTCAACACCGGGGCCCCACAAGGGTGCGTGCTCAGCCCCTCCTGTACTCCCTGTTCACCCACGACTGCGTGGCCATGCAAGCCTCCAACTCAATCATCAAATTTGCAGATGACAACAGTAGTGGGCGCGAATACCAAAAATCTGCCTACAGGGAGGAGGTGAGGACCCTCGGAGTGTGGTGTCAGGAAAACAACCTCACACTCAACGTCAACAAAACAAAGGAGATGATCGTGGACTTCAGGAAACAGCAGAGGGAGCACCCCTCTATCCACATCGAAGGGATAGCAGTGGAGGTGGAGGAAAGTTATGTTCCTTGGCGCATACATCACAGACAAACTGAAATGGTCCACCCACACAGACAGTGTGGTGAAGAAGGCAAAACAGCGCCTCTTCAACCTCAGGAGGCTGAAGAAATTTGGTTTGTCACCGAAAGCACTCACAAACTTCTACAGATGCACAATCAAGAGCATCCTGTAAGGCTGTATCACCGCCTGGTAAGGCAACTGCACGGCCCTCAACCACAGGGTTCTCCAGAGGCTAGTGAAGTCTGCACAACGTATCACCGGGGGCAAACTACCTGCCCTCCAGGACACCTTCAGCACCCGATGTCACAGGAAGGCCAAAAAGATCATCAAGGACAACAAACAACCACCCGAGCCACTGCCTGTTCACACCGGCGAGGTCAGTACAGGTGCATCAAAGAGGGGACCGAGAGACTGAAAAACAGCTTCTATATCAAGGCTATCAGACTGCTAAACAGCAATCACTAACTCAGAGAGGCTGCTGCCTACATTGAGACACAATCACTGGCCACTTTAATAAATGGATCACTAGTCACTTTATACAATGCACTCTAAATAATGCCACTTTAATAATGTTTACATATCTTACATTACTCATATCACACGTACATACTGTATTTATATCATCTATTGCACTTTGCCTATGCCGCTCGGCCATCGCTCATCCATATATTTATATGCACATATTCTCATTCACCCATTTAGATGTGTGTATTACGTAGTTGTTGTGAATTTGTTAGATTACTTGTTAGATATTACTGCAATGTCAGAACTAGACGCACAAGCATTTTGTTACACTCACATTAACATCTGCCAACCAAGTGTATTTGACCAATAAAATTAGATTAGATTTTGATCTCTCTCTCTCTCCATCGCGGTCTCTCTCTTCTTCGCAGTCTCTCTCCATCGCGGTCTCTCTCTCTCTCTCCATCGCGGTCTCTCTCTCTCTCTCTCCATCGCGGTCTCTCTCTCTCTCTCTCCATCGCGGTCTCTCTCTCTCTCCATCGTGGTCTCTCTCTCTCTCCATCGCGGTCTCTCTCCATCGCGGTCTCTCTCTCTCTCCATCGCGGTCTCTCTCTCTCTCTCTCCATCGCGGTCTCTCTCCATCGCGGTCTCTCTCTCTCTCCATCGCGGTCTCTCTCTCTCTCCATCGCGGTCTCTCTCTCTCCCCATCGCGGTCTCTCTCTCTCCCCATCGCGGTCTCTCTCCATCGCGGTCTCTCTCTCTCTACCGATCGCGGTCTCTCTCTCTCTCCATCGCGGTCTCTCTCTGAAGGTGAAGAGGAAACCGCAGCATAGCAGGGACAAGGGGACCATGCATGTCTTTGGCCAAAAGTAGTGCACTGTATAGGGAATATGGGGCCATTAGGGATGTACCCCATGATATGCAGGGGAGAGGCCGTTGGCCACAATTTCTTGCAGGTCAATTAGCCAATTAGATGAGTGGCCTTGGGCATGGCCGGTCAGAATCACACCAATTAGTATGTGGAGGGTGGGGTTGGCCTGCAGGGATGTCACAGAGCACAAACTCAATTCGGACTGCCAAAATGTATGACATCAGATGACCATGGCTGATCTACAACTACAGAGGGATCTACAACCCCTCAGAGCCTGGTACCTCTCTTTGTTTCTTCCTAGGTTTTGGCCTTTCTAGGGAGTTTTTCCTAGCCACCGTGCTTCTACACCAGCATTGCTTGCTGTTTGGGGTTTTAGGCTGGGTTTCTGTACAGCACTTTGTGACATCAGCTGATGTAAGAAGGGCTATATACATTTGATTGATTGATTGAGAGCGACTCGGAGACAGAGAGAGAGAGAGAGAGAGAGAGAGAGACTCAGAGACAGAGACAGAGAGAGAGAGAGAGAGAGAGAGAGAGAGAGAGAGAGAGAGAGAGAGAGAGAGAGAGGGAGAGACAGAGAGAGAGAGAGAGAGAGACTCAGAGACAGAGAGAGAGAGAGACTCAGAGACAGAGAGAGAGAGAGACTCAGAGAGAGAGAGACAGAGAGAGAGAGAGACTCAGAGACAGAGACAGAGAGAGAGAGAGAGAGAGAGAGAGAGAGACTCAGAGACAGAGAGAGACAGAGAGAGAGAGAGAGACTCAGAGACAGAGAGAGACTCAGAGACAGAGACAGAGAGAGAGAGAGAGAGAGAGAGAGAGAGAGAGACTCAGAGACAGAGACAGAGAGAGACAGAGAGAGAGAGAGACTCAGAGACAGAGAGAGAGAGAGAGAGAGACTCAGAGACAGAGACAGAGAGAGACAGAGAGAGAGAGAGAGACTCAGAGACAGAGACAGAGAGAGACAGAGAGAGAGAGAGAGAGACTCAGAGACAGAGAGAGAGAGAGAGACTCAGAGACAGAGAGAGAGAGAGAGAGAGAGAGACTCAGAGACAGAGACAGAGAGAGACAGAGAGAGAGAGACTCAGAGACAGAGACAGAGAGAGACAGAGAAAGAGAGAGAGACTCAGAGACAGAGAGAGAGAGAGAGACTCAGAGACAGAGAGAGAGAGAGAGAGAGAGAGAGAGACTCAGAGACAGAGACAGAGAGAGACAGAGAAAGAGAGAGAGACTCAGAGACAGAGAGAGAGAGAGAGACTCAGAGACAGAGAGAGAGAGAGAGAGAGAGAGACTCAGAGAGACAGAGACAGAGAGAGACAGAGAGAGAGAGAGAGACTCAGAGACAGAGAGAGAGAGAGAGAGAGAGAGAGAGAGACTCAGAGACAGAGAGAAGCAATGCTTCTACATTCAGTCAAAAAGCAAAAGGAGGAAATCCCCCAAACAGCCATAATATTGACGACATGGTTGGAGAAAATAACCCCCCCCCCCCCACAGTTTCATGCCTAATCCCTGTTGAACCAGTGGTTTTCAGGGCCAATACAACACAAAAGGTGAACTACACAGCTGTTGTTGTGACATCAAAGACAAATGTCAAGATTAATCAAGGCAACAGAGTGGAGGGGGATGCACTTTGAATACCCGAGGCTATTCTGACCATTCTTCTCTTAATAAATGAGAGGCATAAAGTCCTATTAAATCCAATATTTAAGCTCTGTATCGATGCATAATTAACATTATTATTTATTTATATATATATATTTATTTATTTATATCATTATTTATTTAAATCATTATTTATTGGCACAACAGAAGTTGGGCATGTCGACACTTGTTTTGTTAATTTCTGCGTATGCACACACACACACACACACACACACACACCTCACTAATGTTAACAAGGTTCACTCGACCCAGAAGACACAATATGAGAGGAAGAGGGACAAAAAAGCAGGAAGTGGAAATAGCCTATATGCTCCCCCCCCCCCCCAGTCCAGACAGGTGTGAGGTGTGTCTGTGTGTGTGTGTGTGTGTGTGTGTGTGTGTGTGTGTGTGTGTGTGTGTGTGTGTGTGTGTGTGTGTGTGTGTGTGTGTGTGTGTGTGTGTGTAAGTAGTCTTCACGGATCCACTCAAACACGAATACCCGAGACACACCCAAACTCGGGGTCCGGGCCAGAGTTGACACGACCACGGCTCAGTCTCATAGCATATTAATTTCTTACTAATGAGGTGAATGTATTGATTTGTGGAATGCCTAGCCAACATACAAAGACCGATTAGCAACTTGGCTGATGTCACTCGGATCATTCGTTAAGTTACGGGTCGGGTCTAGGCCTGGATGTCGTCGGGTCCATTTGGGTTCATGTCTGGCTGTTCTCAGGTCAGCTCAGGTACCTAATATTTTATTTCTTTATAAATCGGGTACTATTTTTTTTTACCAGAAAATACTTCTACTGGGTACGTGAGTATGATCTAAAACTCTAGGAATATGTTACATTTATTTACATAGATGATTGGGGCAGGAGTTAAGAGAAATCACATGTGAATTGCTGGCTAGCAGAGTATAGCACCTGTTTAGGAGAGATGCTGGCTAGCAGAGTAGAACACTTATTTAGAGTAGAACACCTGTTTAGGAGAGGTACTGGCTAGCAGAGTAGAACACCTGTTTAGGAGAGGTGCTGGCTGGCAGAGTAGAACACCTGTTTATGAGAGGTGCTGGCTAGCAGAGTAGAACACCTGTTCAGGAGAGTTGCTGGCTAGCAGAGTAGAACACCTGTTTAGGAGAGGTACTGGCTAGCAGAGTAGAACACCTGTTCAGGAGAGGTGCTGGCTAGCAGAGTAGAACACCTGTTCAGGAGAGGTGCTGGCTAGCAGAGTAGAACACCTGTTCAGAGTAGAACACCTGTTTAGGAGAGGTACTGGCTAGCAGAGTAGAACACCTGTTTAGGAGAGGTACTGGCTAGCAGAGTAGAACACCTGTTTAGGAGAGGTGCTGGCTAGCAGAGTAGAACACCTATTTAGAGTAGAACACCTGTTTAGGAGAGGTACTGGCTAGCAGAGTAGAACACCTGTTTAGGAGAGGTGCTGGCTAGCAGAGTAGAACACCTATTTAGAGAGGAACACCTGTTCAGGAGAGGTGCTGGCTAACAGAGTAGAACACCTGTTTATGAGAGGTGCTGGCTAGCAGAGTAGAACACCTGTTTATGAGAGGTGCTGGCTAGCAGAGTAGAACACCTGTTTAGGAGAGGTACTGGCTAGCAGAGTAGAACACCTGTTTAGGAGAGGTACTGGCTAGCAGAGTAGAACACCTGTTCAGGAGAGGTACTGGCTAGCAGAGTAGAACACCTGTTCAGGAGAGGTACTGGCTAGCAGAGTAGAACACCTGTTTAGGAGAGGTACTGGCTAGCAGAGTAGAACACCTGTTTAGGAGAGGTGCTGGCTAGCAGAGTAGAACACCTGTTCAGGAGAGGTGCTGGCTAGCAGAGTAGAACACCTGTTCAGGAGAGGTGCTGGCTAGCAGAGTAGAACACCTGTTCAGAGTAGAACACCTGTTCAGGAGAGGTGCTGGCTAGCAGAGTAGAACACCTGTTCAGAGTAGAACACCTGTTCAGGAGAGGTGCTGGCTAGCAGAGTAGAACACCTGTTTAGGAGAGGTACTGGCTAGCAGAGTAGAACACCTGTTCAGGAGAGGTGCTGGCTAGCAGAGTAGAACACCTGTTCAGGAGAGGTGCTGGCTAGCAGAGTAGAACACCTGTTCAGAGTAGAACACCTGTTCAGGAGAGGTGCTGGCTAACAGAGTAGAACACCTGTTCAGGAGAGGTGCTGGCTAGCAGAGTAGAACACCTGTTCAGGAGCGGTACTGGCTAGCAGAGTAGAACACCTGTTCAGGAGAGGTACTGGCTAGCAGAGTAGAACACCTGTTTAGGAGAGGTACTGGCTAGCAGAGTAGAACACCTGTTTAGGAGAGGTACTGGCTAGCAGAGTAGAACACCTGTTCAGGAGAGGTGCTGGCTAGCAGAGTAGAACACCTGTTCAGGAGAGGTGCTGGCTAGCAGAGTAGAACACCTGTTCAGAGTAGAACACCTGTTCAGGAGAGGTGCTGGCTAACAGAGTAGAACACCTGTTTAGAGTAGAACACCTGTTCAGGAGAGGTGCTGGCTAGCAGAGTAGAACACCTGTTCAGGAGAGGTGCTGGCTAACAGAGTAGAACACCTGTTTATGAGAGGTGCTGGCTAGCAGAGTAGAACACCTGTTTAGGAGAGGTACTGGCTAGCAGAGTAGAACACCTGTTTAGGAGAGGTACTGGCTAGCAGAGTAGAACACCTGTTCAGGAGAGGTACTGGCTAGCAGAGTAGAACACCTGTTCAGGAGAGGTACTGGCTAGCAGAGTAGAACACCTGTTTAGGAGAGGTACTGGCTAGCAGAGTAGAACACCTGTTTAGGAGAGGTACTGGCTAGCAGAGTAGAACACCTGTTCAGGAGAGGTGCTGGCTAGCAGAGTAGAACACCTGTTCAGGAGAGGTGCTGGCTAGCAGAGTAGAACACCTGTTCAGAGTAGAACACCTGTTCAGGAGAGGTGCTGGCTAGCAGAGTAGAACACCTGTTCAGAGTAGAACACCTGTTCAGGAGAGGTGCTGGCTAGCAGAGTAGAACACCTGTTCAGAGTAGAACACCTGTTTAGGAGAGGTACTGGCTAGCAGAGTAGAACACCTGTTTAGGAGAGGTGCTGGCTAGCAGAGTAGAACACCTGTTTAGGAAAGGTGCTGGCTAGCAGAGTAGAACACCTGTTCAGGAGAGGTGCTGGCTAGCAGAGTAGAACACCTGTTTAGGAAAGGTGCTGGCTAGCAGAGTAGAACACCTGTTCAGGAGAGGTGCTGGCTAGCAGAGTAGAACACCTGTTTAGGAGAGGTGCTGGCTAGCAGAGTAGAACACCTGTTCAGGAGAGGTGCTGGCTAGCAGAGTAGAACACCTGTTCAGGAGAGGTGCTGGCTAGCAGAGTAGAACACCTGTTCAGAGTAGAACACCTGTTCAGGAGAGGTGCTGGCTAGCAGAGTAGAACACCTGTTCAGAGTAGAACACCTGTTCAGGAGAGGTGCTGGCTAGCAGAGTAGAACACCTGTTCAGAGTAGAACACCTGTTTATGAGAGGTGCTGGCTAGCAGAGTAGAACACCTGTTCAGGAGAGGTGCTGGCTAGCAGAGTAGAACACCTGTTTAGGAGAGGTGCTGGCTAGTAGAGTAGAACACCTGTTCAGGAGAGGTGCTGGCTAGCAGAGTAGAACACCTGTTCAGAGTAGAACACCTGTTCAGGAGAGGTGATGGCTAGCAGAGTAGAACACCTGTTCAGGAGAGGTGCTGGCTAGCAGAGTAGAACACCTGTTCAGAGTAGAACACCTGTTCAGGAGAGGTGCTGGCTAACAGTAATTGAATAACCTAATAACCAACGTTTGGGACAGACAAGCTGTCTTCATCAGGGTATAATAACAAACACTGCAGGGTCACTAGCTTATATCGTGTCAAAGGACACACACAGGTGTCTGTAATCATGGCTGGGTGTGGCTTGATATCATTGGTTCATTCTCAGATGTAGGGTTAGAGAGAGAGAGAGAGAATCCCCCCATCACACTGTTCTTGTTGAACAATTACACCACAATTACAAAATAAACTAGTATTTTTCATCATCATCCCAAATAGTGTCATTTTAATGAACCAAACAGGCAGGTGACTAAGTGCCAATATGGCTAACTGGCGGCGTCAAAACCTCTCAAATCCCTTTTAGAAATTACTGTGGCGCGCGCGCACACACACACACACACACACACGCGCGCACGCGCACACACACGCATACACATACACACACACACACGGACCATGGGGGAAAGGGCTATCGTGTAAATAAACAGACTGTAATGCTGATTGAATTACGCCCCCAAGACCCATCTGCTTATAAACACCTCCATACATCTGATATTTATTACTGCATTGTTGGGAAAGAGCAAGAAAGGCATTTTTAACTGTGCTAGTGCACGTGACAAACAACTTGAACACTCACATGCCCTGTGCTAGTGCACGTGACAAACAACAACTTAAACACACGCCATGTGCTAGTGCACGTGACAAACAACTTGAACACACACACACTGTGCTAGCGCACGTGACAAACAACAACTTAAACACACGCCCTGTGCTAGTGCACATGACAAACAACAACTTAAACACACGCCCTGTGCTAGAGCACATGACAAACTTGAACACACACACACTGTGCTAGTGCACGTGACAAACAACTTGAACACACACACACTGTGCTAGCGCACGTGACAAACAACAACTTAAACACACGCCCTGTGCTAGTGCACGTGACAAACAACAACTTAAACACGCCCTGTGCTAGTGCACGTGACAAACAACAACTTAAACACGCCCTGTGCTAGTGCACGTGACAAACAACTTGAACACACGCACTGTGCTAGTGCACGTGACAAACAATTTACGACAACACACACACAAATTAACTTGTATTTGTCATATTTAGAGGCTGCAGCGTAATGTACACGTTATATTGAAATCAAAACAGACACACACACACAGTCAAAACACACACACACAATCAAAACAGACACACACAGTCAAAACACACACACAGTCAAAACACACACACACACAGTCAAAACAGACACACAGGACAGTAGGGATCAACAGCCTGATTCACGACTGCTGCCACCACCAGATACTGCGATCTGATTAAGGCACCTCTCCGGGGGCTTTGTGGCATTGTACACAACGTCTAGGGGCTGTTCTTATGCACAACGCCTGGACACAGCCTTTAGCTGTGGTATATTGGCCAAACGCCACAAACCCCCGAGGTGCCTTCGTGCTATTACAAACTGGTTACCAACGTAATTAAACGTTTTGTCATATCCACGGTATATGGTTTGATATAGCACGGCAGACAGACAATCAGCATTCAGGGCTCGAACTACCCAGATTATAAAACAAAATAAGGAACATTCGACAAACATTACATTTGTAAGGACATAATGCAATTTTTATTAATTATTCATAACTTTTCAAACTTCAGCATTTTGTTCCTTGCTTTTGATTTGTCTTTTTAGGATAATGAGGCAGTTATTTTGATTATTAAAATGACAATTCAATCAATCAAATTCAATCAATCAAATGTATTTATATAGCCCTTCGTACATTAGCTGATATCTCAACGTGCTGTACAGAAACCCAGACTAAAACCCCCACAACAGCAAGCAATGCAGATGTAGAAGCACAATTATTTGATCTGTTTTGGTTGCGGCATTATTTTTGATCTGTTTTGGTAGCAGCATTATCTCTGATATGTTTGGGCAGCAGCATTATCTCTGATCTGTTTTGGTAGCAGCATTATCTCTGATCTGTTTTGGTAGCAGCATTATCTCTGATATGTTTGGGCAGCAGCATTATCTCTGATCTGTTTGGGCAGCAGCATTATCTCAGATCTGTTTTTGGTAGCAGCATTATCTCGAATATGTTTGGGTAGTGGCATTATCTCTGATCTGTTTTGGTTGGCCGCATGATCTTTTATCTGTTTTTGGTTCAGCATTATCTCGGATCTGTTTTTGTAGCAACATTATCTCTGATATGTTTTTGTAGCAACATTATCTCTGATCTATTTTGGTAGCAGTATTATCTCTGATCTGTTTTGGTAGCAGCATTATCTCTGATCTGTTTGGGTAGTGGCATTATCTCTGATCTGTTTGGGTAGTGGCATTATCTCTGATCTGTTTGGGTAGTGGCATTATCTCTGATATGTTTTGGTTGGCCGCATTATCTTTTATCTGTTTTTGGTTCAGCATTATCTCGGATCTGTTTTTGTAGCAACATTATCTCTGATATGTTTTTGTAGCAACATTATCTCTGATCTATTTTGGTAGCAGTATTATCTCTGATCTGTTTTGGTAGCAGCATTATCTCTGATCTGTTTGGGTAGTGGCATTATCTCTGATCTGTTTGGGTAGTGGCATTATCTCTGATCTGTTTGGGTAGTGGCATTATCTCTGATCTGTTTGGGTAGTGGCATTATCTCTGATCTGTTTGGGTAGTGGCATTATCTCTGATCTGTTTTGGTTGCAGCATTATCTTTGAAATTGAAAAGTTATATTTTATTACCAGATTGTTAGAATCACTGCAGCGTTTCTCAATCACGCTGAGCTGGATTAAATATTTAGTCAATGTTATTCAGACACACACACACTATTTACCCAGCATTAACAGACTACTGACTCACCTCCGTGACATTTAATTGTGATTACAAAAATATTCTATTGGTTGATTTCAAATGTCACACTCATCTGGCAGTATCATGCAAGCAGAGTAACTGGAGTGGAAAACAGACACGGCAGCTGTGGTAGAAAACAGAGCAGCTGTGGTAGAAAACAGACACGGCAGCTGTGGTAGAAAACAGACACGGCAGCTGTGGTAGAAAACAGACACGGCAGCTGTGGTAGAAAACAGAGCAGCTGTGGTAGAAAACTGACACGGCAGCTGTGGTAGAAAACTGACACGGCAGCTGTGGTAGAAAACAGAGCAGCTGTGGTAGAAAACAGACACGGCAGCTGTGGTAGAAAACAGAGCAGCTGTGGTAGAAAACAGAGCAGCTGTGGTAGAAAACAGAGCAGCTGTGGTAGATAACAGAGCAGCTGTGGTAGAAAACAGAGCAGCTGTGGTAGAAAACAGAGCAGCTGTGGTAGAAAACAGACACGGCAGCTGTGGTAGAAAACAGAGCAGCTGTGGTAGAAAACAGACACGGCAGCTGTGGTAGAAAACAGACACGGCAGCTGTGGTAGAAAACAGAGCAGCTGTGGTAGAAAACAGAGCAGCTGTGGTAGAAAACAGAGCAGCTGTGGTAGAAAACAGACACGGCAGCTGTGGTAGAAAACTGACACGGCAGCTGTGGTAGAAAACAGAGCAGCTGTGGTAGAAAACAGACACGGCAGCTGTGGTAGAAAACAGAGCAGCTGTGGTAGAAAACAGACAAGGCAGCTGTGGTAGAAAACAGACACGGCAGCTGTGGTAGAAAACAGACACGGCAGCTGTGGTAGAAAACAGAGCAGCTGTGGTAGATAACAGAGCAGCTGTGGTAGAAAACAGAGCAGCTGTGGTAGATAACAGAGCAGCTGTGGTAGATAACAGAGCAGCTGTGGTAGAAAACAGAGCAGCTGTGGTAGATAACAGAGCAGCTGTGGTAGATAACAGAGCAGCTGTGGTAGATAACAGAGCAGCTGTGGTAGAAAACAGAGCAGCTGTGGTAGATAACAGAGCAGCTGTGGTAGATAACAGAGCAGCTGTGGTAGATAACAGAGCAGCTGTGGTAGATAACAGAGCAGCTGTGGTAGATAACAGAGCAGCTGTGGTAGATAACAGAGCAGCTGTGGTAGATAACAGAGCAGCTGTGGTAGATAACAGAGCAGCTGTGGTAGATAACAGAGCAGCTGTGGTAGATAACAGAGCAGCTGTGGTAGATAACAGAGCAGCTGAGAAGTAGGTCTATGAAAGGTGAATCTCCTTGGTTGAATAATATTATTTAATTCCTCCAAACCGCCTTCGAAGTGACAGAATCAATCTGCAGAGAGAAATGGGACAGAACTTTTGTGTGTTTGCAGCTTATATGGAGATGGCGTGACTAGTCAGCTCAGTATGGGAATTAAAGTCTCAACCTCTAGTTCCATATTGAACTGGTCTCTGGTCTATCCCTCTCTCCACCCCTCTCTATCCCTCTCTCCACCCCCTCTCTATCCATCTCTCCAAACACTCTCTATCCCTCTCCACCCCTCTCTATCCCTCTCTCCAAACACTCTATCCCTCTCCACCCCTCTCTATCCCTCTCTCCACCCCCTCCCTCTCTCCACCCCTTCCCTATCCATCTCCCCACCCCCTCCCTCGCTCCACCCCCTCTCTATCCATCTCTTCACCCCCTCTCTATCCATCTCTTCACCCCCTCCCTCTCTCCACCCTCTCCCTATCCATCTCTTCACCCCCTCTCTATCCATCTCTTCACCCCCTCCCTCTCTCTACCCTCTCCCTATCCATCTCTCCAACCCCTCTCTATCCCTCTTCACCCCTTCTCTATCCCTCTCTTCACCCCTTCCCTATCTCTCTCTTCACCCCCTCTCTATCCCTCTCTCCACCTGCTCCCTCTCTCCACCCCCTCTCTATCCCTCTCTTTACCCCCTCCCTATCCCTCTCTTCACCCCCTCTCTATCCATCTCTTCACCCCCTCTCTATTCATCTCTCCACCCCATCCCGATCCATCTCTCCACCCCCTCCCAATCCATCTCTTCACCCCCTCCCTATCCTCTCTACACCCCCTCCCTATCCCTCTCTCCACCCCCTCCTATCCCTCTCTTCACCCCTCCCAATCAATCTCTCCACCCTCTCTCTATCCATCTCTCCACCCCCTCTCTATTCATCTCTCCACCCCCTCCCTATCCATCTCTACACCCCCTCTCTATCCATCTCTCCACCCCCTCTCTATCCATCTCTCCACCCCCTCCCTCTCTTCACCCCCTCTCTATCCATCTCTCCACCCCCTCCCTATCCATCTCTCCACCCCCTCCCTCTCTCCACCCCCTCCCTATCCATCTATACACCCCCTCTCTATCCATCTCTCCACCCCCTCTCTATCCATCTCTCCACCCCCTCCCTCTCTTCACCCCCTCTCTATCCATCTCCCCACCCCCTCCCTCGCTCCACCCCCTCTCTATCCATCTCTTCACCCCCTCTCTATCCATCTCTTCACCCCCTCCCTCTCTCCACCCTCTCCCTATCCATCTCTTCACCCCCTCTCTATCCATCTCTTCACCCCCTCCCTCTCTCCACCCTCTCCCTATCCATCTCTCCAACCCCTCTCTATCCCTCTTCACCCCTTCTCTATCCCTCTCTTTACCCCTTCCCTATCTCTCTCTTCACCCCCTCTCTATCCATCTCTCCACCCCCTCCATCTCTCCACCCATCTCTATCCATCTCTCCACCCCCTCTCTATCCATCTCTCCACCCCCTCCCTATCCATCTCTCCACCCCCTCCCTATCCATCTCTCCACCCCCTCTCTATCCATCTCTCCACCCCCTCCCCACCCCCTCCCTATCCATCTCTTCACCCCCTCTCTATCCATCTCTTCACCCCCTCTCTATCCATCTCTCCACCCCCTCTCTATCCATCTCTCCACCCCCTCTCTATCCATCTCTCCACCCCCTCTCTATCCATCTCTCCACCCCCTCCCTATCCATCTCTCCACCCCCTCCCTATCCATCTCTCCACCCCCTCCCTATCCATCTCTCCACCCCCTCCCTATCCATCTCTTCACCCCCTCTCTATCCATCTCTTCACCCCCTCTCTATCCATCTCTCCACCCCCTCCCTATCCATCTCTCCACCACCTCCCAATCAATCTCTACATCCCCTCCCTCTCTCCACCCCCTCCCTATCCATCTCTACCAAATCCCTTTTGGCTTCTATATCTATTAAAAACCTCCACTGTGATTCGGGAATATTTACTTTTATAGTTCTCTCTGAAGAGCTGAGATTAGCTAAGCTTGCCTGCTATTTCCGGGTCCCAAATGGCACCCTATTCCCTATATAGTGCACTACATCCGACCAGAGCCCTAATGGCACCCTATTCCCATATAGTGCACTACGTCCGACCAGACCCTGCTTCAAAATGACTACTGCCTATAGAGAATAGAGTGGCATTTAGGAGCGGAAAGAGATGAACCCGGTAGATCATTGGACGTGATGCGAACTGAAGCCCGGATGAAAAAAATATATATATATAAATTACAGTTGAATTGTTGCCCAGAGATGTCAGACGTTAAATTACAGCAGTAGTAGATACCTGGAATACATACGAGGTGATTGGTAGTCAGCTGCCACAAGCAGTATGACAACGCAGGACTAGAGAGGGAAAGGTGCTTGACAGCGATGTTTAATACAGGAGCCTGTTTAAAACACCTGTCAAGACATATTTCATGTTAAACACATGAGTGTCTCTGAAGGTGTCATAACAAAGTGGATAAAGAATAGATTTAATATGCATTAAAAAAAAATGCTCCCCCTACCTCCCTCCCTCTCTTCCTTAGCAGGCTGGGGTGTGGGAAGAGGGGGTGTGGGGGGAGGGGGTGTTGGGAAGAGGGGGTGTGGGAGGAGGAGGTGTGGGGGGAGGGGGTGTTGGGAAGAGGGGGTGTGGGAGGAGGGGGTGTGAGAGGTGGAGGAGGGGGTGTGGGGGGAGGGGGTGTGAGAGGTGGAGGAGGGAGTGTGGGAGGAGGGGGTGTTGGGAAGAGGGGGTGTTGGAAGAGGGTGGTGTAAGAGGTGGAGGAGGGGTGTGAGAGGTGGAGGAGGGGGTGTGGGGGGAGGGGTGTTGGGAAGAGGGGGTGTGGGAGGAGGAGGTGTGGGGGGAGGGGGTGTTGGGAAGAGGGGGTGTGGGAGGAGGGGGTGTGGGGAGAGGGGGTGTGAGAGGTGGAGGAGGGGGTGTGGGGGGAGGGGGTGTGAGAGGTGGAGGAGGGAGTGTGGGAGGAGGGGGTGTGGGGTGAGGGGGTGTTGGAAGAGGGTGGTGTAAGAGGTGGAGGAGGGGTGTGAGAGGTGGAGGAGGGGGTGTGGGGGGAGGGGTGTTGGGAGAGGGGGTGTGAGAGGTGGAGGAGGGGGTGTGGGGGGAGGTGGTGTTGGGAGTGGGGGTGTAGGGGGAGGGGTGTTGGGAGAGGGGGTGTGAGAGGTGGAGGAGGGGGTGTGGGGGGAGGTGGTGTTGGGAGTGGGGGTGTAGGGGGAGGGGTGTTGGGAGAGGGGGTGTGAGAGGTGGAGGAGGGGGTGGTCGTTGGTTCTTCCCTTGATTCCGAGGTTTTTACAGCGTTGGTTCTTCCCCTGATTCCATGAGGTTTTTACCCATCTACGCCAATACCCCATAATGACAAAGTGAAAACATGTTTAAAAAAATGTTGAAAATGTATTGAAAATGAAATACAAATCTACAAGTATTCACACCCCTGAGCCAATACATGTTAGAATCATTTTTTGGGCAGTGATTACAGCTGATAGTCTTTCTGGTTAAGTCTCTGAGAGTTTTGTACACCTGGATTGTACAATATTTGCATTTCTAACACCGGCACATTCTGCACAAAATAACACGAACAACAACAACAACAAAAATACTTAGCCCACTGGGTAAAAATGGACCAGCCCATCTGGCATTTATGCAAATATGCCAGAAATGGTTGTTGATCTTTGTTAGACAATAATTTTCAAGACGATTTAAGTCAAAACAGTAACTAGGCCACATGGGAGCATCCAACGCCATCTTGTTAAGCAACTTCAGTGTACAGGGCCTTCGGGTAGTACTCAGACCCCTTGACCTTTTTCAAAATGTTTTGCTTTACAGCCTTATTCTAAAATGGATTAAATCATTTAAAAAAAATCCTCAGCAATCTACACACAATACACCATAATGACAAAGTGAGGACATGTTTTTAGACATTTTTGCTAATTTATAAAAAAACAAAAACCTTATTTACATACAGTTGAAGTCGGAAGTTTACACACACTTAGGTTAGAGTCATTAAAACTATTTTTTCAACCACTCCACACATTTATTGTTATCAAACTATAGTTTTGGCAAGTCGGTTATGGACACAAGTCATTTTTCCAACAATTGTTTACAGACAGATTATTTAACCTATAATTCACTGTATCACAATTCCAGAGGGTCAGAAGTTTACATATACTAAGTTGACTGTGTACTTAAACAGCTTGGAACATTCCAGAAAGGGATGTCATGGCTTTAGAAGCTTCTGATAGGCTAATTGACATCATTTGAGTCAATTGGAGGTGTACCTGTGGATGTATGTCAAGGCCTACCTTCAAACTCAGTGCCTCTTTGCTTAACATCATGGGAAAATCAAAAGAAATCAGCCAAGACCTCAGAAAAAAATTGTAGACCTCCACAAGTCTGGTTCATCCTTGGGAGCAATTTCCAAATGCCTGAAGGTATCACGTTCATCTGTACAAACATTAGTACGCAAGTATAAACACCATGGGACCACACAGCCGGCATACCGCTCAGGAAGGAGACGCGTTCTGTCTCCTAGAGATGAATGTACTTTTCAAATCCAATCAAAAATTGTCACATACACATGGTTAGCAGATGTTAATGCAAGTGTAGTGAAATGCTTGTGCTTCTAGTTCCGACCATGCAGTAATAACCAACAAGTAATGCAACCTAACAATTTCACAACAACTACTTTATACACACAATTCCCATTATTAAAGTGGCTGGAGTTGAGTCAGTGTGTTGGCAGCAGCCACTCAATGTTAGTGGTGGCTGTTTAACAGTCTGATGGCCTTGAGATAGAAGCTGTTTTTCTGTCTCTCGGTCCCAGCTTTGATGCACCTGTACTGACCTCTCCTTCTGGATGATAGCGGGATGAACAGGCAGTGGCTCGGGTGGTTGTTGTCGTTGATGATCTTTATGGCCTTCCTGTGACATTGGGTGGTGTAGGTGTCCTGGAGGGCAGGTAGTTTGCCCCCGGTGATGCGTTGTGCAGACCTCACTACCCTCTGGAGAGCCTTACGGTTGAGGGCGGAGCAGTTGCCGTACCAGGCGGTGATACAGCCCGACAGGATGCTCTCGATTGTGCATCTGTAGAAGTTTGTGAGTGTTTTTGGTGACAAGCCAAACTTCTTCAGCCTCCTGAGGTTGAAGAGGCGCTGCTGCGCCTTCTTCACGACGCTGTCTGTGTGGGTGGACCATTTCAGTTTGTCCCTGATGTGTACGCCGAGGAACTTAAAACTTTCCACCCTCTCCACTACCGTCCCGTCAATGTAGATAGGGGGCTGCTCCCTCTGCTGTTTCCTGAAGTCCACGATCATCTCCTTTGTTATGTAGACATTGAGTGTGAGGTTATTTTCCTGACACCACACTCCGAGGGCCCTCACCTCCTCCCTGTAGGCCGTCTCGTCGTTGTTGATAATCAAGCCTACCACTGTAGTGTCATCTACAAACTTGATGATTGAGTTGGAGCCGTGCATGGCCACGCAGTCATGGGTGAACAGGAGAGGGCTGAGAATGCACCCTTGTGGGACCCCAGTGTTGAGGATCAGCGGGGTGGAGATGTTGTTACCTACCCTCACCACCTGGGGGCGGCCTGTCAGGAAGTCGGGTACCCAGTTGCACAGGGCGGGGTCGAGACCCAGAGTCTCGAGCTTGATGATGAGCTTGGAGGGTACTATGGTGTTAAATGCTGAGCTGTAATCAATGAACAGCATTCTTACATAGGTATTCCTCTTGTCCAGAAGGGATAGTGCAGTGTGATGGAGATTGCATCGTCTGTGGACCTATTTGGGCGGTAAGCACATTGGAGTGGGTCTAGGGTGTCAGGCAGGGTGGAGGTGATATGGTCCTTGACTAGTCTCTCAAAGCACTTCATGATGACGGAAGTGAGTGCTACAGGGCGGTAGTCATTTATCTCAAGAACCCTTAGCTTTCTTGGGAACAGGAACAATGGTGGCCCCCTTGAAGCATGTGGGAACAACAGACTGGGATAAGGATTGATTGAATATGTCCGTAAAGAGTTAACACGTTTAAATGTTTTACTCACCTCGGCTGCAGTGAAGGAGAGTCCGCAGGTTTTGGTAGTGGGCCGTGTCAGTGGCACTGTATTGTCCTCAAAGCGGGCAAACAAGTTGGTCTGCAACGGGGCTGGTTTTTCTTTTGTGATTGACTGTAGACCCTGCCACATGTCCATGACCAGTGTTGAACAGACCTGACGTGTCTGAGCCGTTGAATTGCGACTCCACACTCTACACTGTTTGTATTAGGTCATGTTTCCTGTCACCTTGCCCTGATTAATAGCAGTGGTTCGCGCTTTCAGTTTTGCACGAATGCTGCCATCAATCCACGGTTTCTGGTTGGGGAATGTTGTAATAGACGCTGTGGGTACGACATCGCCGATGCACTTTCTAATGAACTCGCTCACCGAATCAGCGTATTCGTCAATGTTGTTGTTCTCCGCAATGCGGAACATATCCCAGTCCACGTGATCGAAGTAATCTTGAAGCGTGGAATCTGATTGGTCTGACCAGTGTTGAACAGACCTGAGCGCGGGAGCTTCCGGTTTTATTATCTGTCTATAGGCTGGGAGCAACAAAATGGAGTCATGGTCAGCTTGGCGGGGGAGGGCGTTATATGCGTCACAGAAGTTAGAATAACAATGGTCTAGGGTTTTGCCAGCCTTGGTAGCTCAATCGATATGCTGATAGAATTTGGGGAGCCTTGTTTTCAGATTAGCCTTGCTAAAATCCCCAGCTACAATAAAAGCAGCCTCAGGATATGTGCTTTCCAGTTTACATAGAGTCAAATAAAGTTTGTTCAGAGCCATCGATGTGTCTGCTTGGGGGGGAATATATACGGCTGTGATTATAATCGAAGAGAATTCCCTTGGTAGATAATGCGGTCGACATTTACTTGTGAAGAATTCTAAATCAGGTGAACAGAAGGACTTGGGTTCCTGTTATGACCACGACTCGTTAATCATAAGGCATACCCCCCCCGCCCTCTTCTTACCATGCTTGTTTCTGTCGGCGCGATGCGTGAAGAAACCGGGTGGCTGTACCGACTCAGATAGCGTGTCTCAAGTGAGCCATGTTTCTGTGAAACAAAGAACGTTACAGTCTTTGATGTCCCTCTGGAAGGCTACTCTTGCTCGGATTTCGTCTACCTTGTTGTTGTCAAGAGACGTTGGCAAGTAGTATACTAGGGAGCGGTGCGCAATGTGCCCATCTCCGGAGCCTGACCAGAAGTTGCTCTTATATCCAATAGTTCCTACCGGCTGCATGTAATAAAACCTAAGATTCTCCGGGTAAGAAAGAACATTAAAAAAAATAAAAAATACTGCATAGTTTCCTAGGAACGCGAAGCGAGGCAGTGTCTCCAGCATCTCTTGGTGCGAAAAGTAGAAATCAATCCCAGAACAACAGCAAAGGACCCTGTGAAGATGCTGGAGGAAACAAGTACAAAAGTATCTATAACCACAGTAAAACAGGTCCTATATCGACATAGCCTGAAAGGCCGCTCAGCAAGGAAGAAGCCACTGCTCCAAAACCGCCATAAAAAAGCTAGACCACGGTTTGCAACTGCACATGGGGACAAAGATTGTACTTTCTGGAGAAATGTCCTCTGGCCCGATGAAACAAAAATCAAATTGTTTGGCCATAATGACCATTGTTATGTTTGGAGGAAAAAGGGGGAGGCTTGTAAGCCGAAGAACACCATCCCAACCGTGAAGCACGGGGGCGACAGCATCCTGTTGTGGGGGTGCTTTGCTGCAGGAGGGACTGGTGCACTTCACAAAATAAATGGCACTATGAGGAAGGAACATGTGGATATATTGAAGCAACATCTCAAGACATCAGTCAGGAAGTTAAAGCTTGGTCGCAAATGGGTCTTTCAAATGGACAATGAACCCAAGCATACTTCCAAAAGTTGTGGCAAAATGGCTTAAGGACAACCAAGTCAAGGTATTGGAGTGGCCATCACAAAGCCCTGACCTCAATCCCATAGACAATGTGTGGGCAGAACTGAAAAAGCATGTGCGAGCAAGGAGGCCTATACAAACCTGACTCAGTTACACCAGCTCTGTCTGGAGGAATGGGCAAAAATTCACCCAACTTATTGTGGGAAGCTTGTGGAAGGCTACCCGAAACAGTTGACCCAAGTTAAACAATTTAAAGGCAATGCTATCAAATACTAATTGAGTGTATGTAAACTTCTGACCCACTAGGGGATGTGATGAAATTAATAAAAGCTGAAATAAATCACTCTCTCTACTGTTATTCTGACATTTCACATTCTTAAAATAAAGTGGTGATCCTAACTGACCTAAAACAGGGAATGTTTACTAGGATTAAATGTCAGGAATTGTGAAAAACTGAGTTTAAATGTATTTGGCTAAGGTGTATGTAATCTTCTGACTTCAACTGTGTATGTATACAGTTGAAGTCGGAAGTTTACATACACCTTAGCCAAATAGTCTGGACTCAGAATAAAACAATAGTCTGGATTCAGAACTCCCAACAGTACAGATATGTTTGACAATCATGGAGGCCATTGTACCCTGCTGCTAGACTCAGTCTCCCGTGTTCCCCCCCTCAGTCTTATTGTCCAGTCCTTTGTTGATATCTCTTGCTGCTAGACTCAGTCAGGTGTAAACATCCAACTTCAACTGTATGTATTCAGATCCTTTACTATGAGTAACACAAGTGTTGAAAAAGTAGAGCGGTATGACTACTTTCTGAAGGCGCTGTACATAGGGAATTTGGGATGCAAGACCAGTCAAGCATCTATCTACTGAAATGATTTACTGTACAGCCAATGGGGATGAAGAAAGTGGCTGAAAAACATTTGATCCGGAATGGTTTTTAGGATCTAGATTTTATGTGGAGGCCTCGGCACTAAAAGTACTGACAGGAAATTGTGTTCAGTGAGACGCTGATGTTTAGGAGAGACATGATCTTGATCTCTCTCTCTCTCTCCGAGTCTCTCTCTCCCTCTCCCTCTCCCTCTCCGAGTCTTTCTCTCTCTCTCCCTCTCTCTCTCTCTCCCCGAGTCTCTCTCTCCCCGAGTCTCTCTCTCCCCGAGTCTCTCTCTCTCTCTCTCTCTCTCTCCCCGTCTCTCTCTCTCTCTCCCCCCGAGTCTCTCTCTCTCTCCCCGAGTCTCTCTCTCTCTCTCCCCGAGTCTCTCTCTCTCTCTCTCCCCGAGTCTCTCTCTCTCTCTCTCTCTCCCCCTCTCTCTCCCCGAGTCTCTCTCTCTCTCTCTCCCCGAGTCTCTCTCTCTCTCTCTCCCCGAGTCTCTCTCTCTCTCTCTCCCCGAGTCTCTCTCTCTGTCTCTCTCTCTCTCTGTCTCTCCCCAAGTCTCTCTCTCCCTGAGTCTCTCTCTCCCTGAGTCTCTCTCTCCCTCTCATATTTAGCGTTAGAACCATGGTGTTCTTCCTAGGGAGTCATTTCAGTGAAATATGAATATAACATTTCTATAATGTCACAACACAAGGGACGACCGGGGACTTGAGGACGAAGGAAGGTCGTTCATTTGTTATTATTTAAATCGCACATAAAGTTGAATCAAGAAGGGCTAAGGTTTATACAGTAGAATTGATGGTGGGTGAAGGCTGAGGCTATTCGAGATCGTTTCAAAATGCCCAGAACTGGGTTCAAATAGTATTCGAGATTGTTTCAAAATGCCCAGAACTGGGTTCAAATAGTATTCGAGATTGTTTCAAAATGCCCAGAACTGGGTTCAAATACTATTCGAGATTGTTTCAAAATGCCCAGAACTGGGTTCAAATACTATTCGAGATCGTTTCAAAATGCCCAGAACTGGGTTCAAATAGTATTCGAGATCGTTTCAAAATGCCCAGAACTGGGTTCAAATACTATTCGAGATTGTTTCAAAATGCCCAGAACTGGGTTCAAATAGTATTCGAGATCGTTTCAAAATGCCCAGAACTGGGTTCAAATAGTATTCGAGATTGTTTCAAAATGCCCAGAACTGGGTTCAAATACTATTCGAGATCTTTTGAAAATGCCCAGAACTGGGTTCAAATACTATTTGAGATCGTTTCAAAATGCCCAGAACTGGGTTCAAATACTATTTGAGATCGTTTCAAAATGCCCAGAACTGGGTTCAAATGTATTAATTCATTCATTTATAAATGTATTTATTTATTTACCTTTGGAGATCGTTTTCAAAATGTTTTGAACATGCATTTTACCACTGATGGGTAGCTAACTATTCTACTCAATAAATCAATAAATAATAATTAATGAGATAGGTAGGTCTAAAGCGCTTCATTATTAGTACGGCTTAGAAACAACAACAACATTTCAAGAATGAGACAAAATAATTTGTAAAGACAAGCTTTTGTAACTAGTGTGGTCAAATTGACATTAGAAGCATTACAATTTTTTTAGGTCCTGAAATTCTATCAACATCTAATACAGACAGGTGGAGGACTGTTCAACGTTGGTCTTGACCAATCGGAACCAATGCTTCAAGATTGTTTTTTGGCGATTAGAAACGTGGATAAATGGGAGGCGTTGGAGCAAAACTGAAAGCTCCAACCAGCTTTAAATCAAGGTGACTGGGAACATGGATGTGTACAAACAGACCGCCTATGACCTGAATATCAAATAGGCAAAACGACAGTACAGGGACAAAGTGGAGTTGCAATTCAATGGCTCAGACCCAAGACATATGTGGCAGGGACTCCAGACAATCACAGATTATAAAAGGGGAAAGAGAGCCGCGTCAGGGACTACTTGATCTCGGAGATTGCTCAGATTTGGCCTAGCAGGCAGTTCAAAACTTCTTCCATTTAAGAATGATGGAGGCCACTCTGTTCTTGGGGACCTTCAAAGCTACAGACATCAATTGAATTTTTACCCCAAGTGGACTCCAATCAAGTTGTAGAAACATCTCAAGGATGATCAATAGAAACAGGATGCACCTGAACTCAACTTAGAGTCTCACAGGAAAGGGTCTGAATAAGGTATTTCTGATTTTTAAATCTGTTTTCACTTTGTCGTTATGGGGTATTGTGGTGCACTGTTAGGGGATATTACTGCCCCGTTGGAGCTAGAAACACAAGCCTTACACTGCACCTGAAATAACATCTGCAAATCGGTGTAAACAACCAATTTCATTTTATTAAGATTAAGGGGTGATCACTGACGTTCTAGCTCGCTAACGTTAAGCATTGCTAGTAATTTGTGACAAACTTTGCTAGTTCACAGTAACGTTCTCTCTAAAATAAACATAATGATGATCAACGTTCATCCACACTAAGTATTTGTCTACTTGAGTAATGTCGTCATATTTCCAAGGACACTATATAGTGTAATTTTGACGAAACTGTCATTAGCAGGCAGCGGCAGTGTTGGGCCAGTAACCCGAAAGGTTGGTGGATCGAATCCTCCGAGCAAGGCAAGGTTAACCCACTGTTACCCGGGCGCCCGAAGACGTGGATGGCAGCCCCCCCCCCCCTCTGATTCAGAGGGGTTGTGTTAAATGCATTAGACACATTTAAATTCTACACCTATTTGGGGTTTTATTTCACCAATAAACTTTGATTTGAATACATTCAGTTGGACAACTGACGAGGTATCCCCCTGTTCCCCTTCCCAAATTTGTTCAGAGAGACCGAGAATCAACCATCAGTTGGACATCGATATACTGCGGCATCTGTAGAACGTTGACAACAACGACAGGACCAAGTGACGGGGGTGGTTTATCTGGGCTTGCTTGAGTTTGCATGGCAGAATGAGAACCAATAGAATAGTCCCATCTGACACTCCAGGTAGACTCGAGCGAACGCTCAAAGTATTTGAAAGACTTCAAATAGTATCTGGACCCAGATCTGACGAAGAGAGAGGCTGTAGTTCTGGTCTGGTGTAGAGAGAGAGAGGCTGTAGTTCTATACATAACATAGTGCAGGTCTGGTGTAGAGAGAGAGAGGCTGTAGTTCTGGTCTGGTGTAGAGAGAGAGAGAGGCTGTAGTTCTATACATAACATAGTGCAGGTCTGGTGTAGAGAGAGAGAGAGGCTGTAGTTCTGGTCTGGTGTAGAGAGAGAGAGAGGCTGTAGTTCTATACATAACATAGTGCAGGTCTGGTGTAGAGAGAGAGAGAGGCTGTAGTTCTGGTCTGGTGTAGAGAGAGAGAGAGGCTGTAGTTCTGGTCTGGTGTAGAGAGAGAGAGGGGCTGTAGTTCTGGTCTGGTGTAGAGAGAGAGAGAGGCTGTAGTTCTGGTCTGGTGTAGAGAGAGAAGCTGTAGTTCTGGTCTGGTGTAGAGAGAGAGAGAGGTTGTAGTTCTGGTCTGGTGTAGAGAGAGAGAGAGGCTGTAGTTCTGGTCTGGTGTAGAGAGAAAGAGGCTGTAGTTCTGGTCTGGTGTAGAGAGAGGCTGTAGTTCTGGTCTGGTGTAGTACAGTGCTGTCTGTAATCCCAGCCTCCCAGACCGACCAGCTGTAATAGAAGGTCTTGGTTAACACAGACATGACGGCCAGCCACCGACAGTCTCTCAGTAGTAAGCGCCTGGCTCCGAGCATCACTCGCAGTAGTTGGAACGCAGTCAGCATCCCAAATGGCGCCCTGTTCCCTATACAGTGCACTACTCTGGACCAGGGCTCCTTGTAGGGCATAGGGTGCCATTTTGGGATAAATCACACCTCTCTCTGTTCGACAGATCGGTCCTAAAAGCTGAGCGACGAGGAACGATGAAGAAATGTTTAGCTTAACGAGAGAAACCCAGAGGAAGCTCGACGCCACAGCCCTAATTACTATTCTACTATTCTACAGCTGAGTGAAGTAGGAACGATAACGATAAAGTAGGAAGAGAATGGTTTCATTTACCATGATACAGACAGGTCAATTGACATAGTAATTAAAAACAGTGGAGTAAATGAGGGATACAAAGTATATTGAAAGCAGGTGCTTCTACACAGCTGTGGTTCCTTCAGTTTATTTCTCTGTGGTCATAATTAACTCAACGGATGACGATCACAGAGTAATACCCTGAACGGATGACGACCAAAGAGTAATACCGTGAACGGATGACGACCAGAGAGAATTACCCTAAACGGATGACAACCACAGAGAAATACCCTGAACGGATGACGACCACAGAGTAATACCCTGAACGGATGACGACCAGAGAGAAATACCCTGAATGGATGACGACCAGAGAGAATTACCCTGAACGGATGACGACCACAGAGTAATACCCTGAACGGATGACGACCACAGAGAAATACCCTGAACGGATGACGACCACAGAGCAATACCCTGAACGGATGACGACCACAGAGAATTACCCTGAACGGATGACGACCAGAGAGAAATACACTAAACGGATGACGGCCTCAGAGAAATAAACTGAACGGATGACTACCACAGAGAGATACCCTGAACGGATGACGACCACAGAGTAATGCCCTGAACGGATGACGACCAGAGAGAATTACCCTGAACGGATGACAACCACAGAGTAATACCCTGAACAGATGACGACCACAGAGAAATACCCTGAACGGATGACGACCAGAGAGAATTACCCTGAACGGATGACGACCAGAGAGAAATACCCTGAATGGATGACGACCAGAGAGAAATACCCTGAACTGATGACGACCACAGAGAAATACCCTGAACGGATGACGACCACAGAGTAATACCCTGAATGGATGACGACTACAGAGAAATACCCTGAACGGATGACGACCACAGAGAAATACCCTGAACGGATGACGACCAAAGAGTAATACCCTGAACGGATGACGACCAAAGAGTAATACCCTGAACGGATGACAACCACAGAGAAATACCCTGAACGCTAACGACCACAGAGAAATACCCTGATCGGATGACAACCACAGAGTAATACCCTGAACAGATGACGACCACAGAGAAATACCCTGAATGGATGACGACCACAGATAAATAAACTGAACGGATGACGTCCACAGAGAAATACCCTGAACGGATGACGACCAGAGAGAAATACCCTGAACGGATGACGACCACAGAGTAATACAATGAACGGATGACGACCACAGAGAATTACCCTGAACGGATGACGATCACAGAGAAATACCCTGAACGGATGACGACCACAGAGAATTACCCTGAACGGATGACGACCACAGAGAAATACCCTGAACGGATGAAGACCACAGAGAAATACCCTGAACAGATGACGTCCACAGAGAAATAAACTGAACGGATGACGACCACAGAGAAATACCCTGAACGGATGACGACCACAGAGAAATACCCTGAACGGATGACGACCACAGAGAAATACCCTGAACGGATGACGACCACAGAGTAATACCCTGAATGGATGACGACCACAGAGAAAAACACTGAACGCTGACGACCACAGAGAAATACCCTGAACGGATAACGACCAGAGAGAATTACCCTGAACGGATGACGGCCACAGAGTAATACACTGAACGGATGACGACCACAGAGAAATACCCTGAACGGATGACGACCACAGAGAAATACCCTGAACGGATGACGACCAAAGAGTAATACCCTGAACGGATGACAACCACAGAGAAATACCCTGAACGCTAACGACCACAGAGAAATACCCTGATCGGATGACGACCACAGAGTAATACCCTGAACAGATGACGACCAGAGAGAATTACCCTGAACGGATGACGACCACAGATTAATACCCTGAACGGATGACGTCCACAGAGAAATAAACTGAACGGATGACGACCACAGAGAAATACCCTGAACGGATGACGACCACAGAGAAATACCCTGAACGGATGACGACCAAAGAGTAATACCCTGAACGGATGACAACCACAGAGAAATACCCTGAACGCTAACGACCACAGAGAAATACCCTGATCGGATGACGACCACAGAGTAATACCCTGAACAGATGACGACCAGAGAGAATTACCCTGAACGGATGACGACCACAGATTAATACCCTGAACGGATGACGTCCACAGAGAAATAAACTGAACGGATGACGACCACAGAGAAATACCCTGAACGGATGACGACCACAGAGAAATACCCTGAACGGATGACGACCACAGAGAAATACCATGAACGGATGACGACCACAGAGAAATACCCTGAACGGATGACGACCACAGAGAAATACCCTGAACGGATGACGACCACAGAGAAATACCCTGAACGGATGACGACCACAGAGTAATGCCCTGAACGGATGACGACCATAGAGAATTACCCTGAACGGATGACAACCACAGAGTAATACCCTGAACAGATGACGACCACAGAGAAATACCCTGAACGGATGACGACCAGAGAGAATTACCCTGAACGGATGACGACCAGAGAGAAATACCCTGAATGGATGACGACCAGAGAGAAATACCCTGAACTGATGACGACCACAGAGAAATACCCTGAACGGATGACGACCACAGAGTAATACCCTGAATGGATGACGACTACAGAGAAATACCCTGAACGGATGACGACCACAGAGAAATACCCTGAACGGATGACGACCAAAGAGTAATACCCTGAACGGATGACGACCAAAGAGTAATACCCTGAACGGATGACAACCACAGAGAAATACCCTGAACGCTAACGACCACAGAGAAATACCCTGATCGGATGACAACCACAGAGTAATACCCTGAACAGATGACGACCACAGAGAAATACCCTGAAAGGATGACGACCACAGAGAAATACGCTGAACGGATGACGACCAGAGAGAAATACCCTGAACTGATGACGACCACAGAGAAATACCCTGAACGGATGACGACCACAGAGTAATACCCTGAATGGATGACGACTACAGAGAAATACCCTGAACGGATGACGACCACAGAGAAATACCCTGAACGGATGACGACCAAAGAGTAATACCCTGAACGGATGACGACCACAGATTAATACCCTGAACGGATGACGTCCACAGAGAAATAAACTGAACGGATGACGACCACAGAGAAATACCCTGAACGGATGACGACCACAGAGAAATACCCTGAACGGATGACGACCAAAGAGTAATACCCTGAACGGATGACAACCACAGAGAAATACCCTGAACGCTAACGACCACAGAGAAATACCCTGATCGGATGACGACCACAGAGTAATACCCTGAACAGATGACGACCAGAGAGAATTACCCTGAACGGATGACGACCACAGATTAATACCCTGAACGGATGACGTCCACAGAGAAATAAACTGAACGGATGACGACCACAGAGAAATACCCTGAACGGATGACGACCACAGAGAAATACCCTGAACAGATGACGACTACAGAGAAATACCCTGAACGGATGACGACCACAGAGAAATACCCTGAACGGATGACGACCACAGAGAAATACCATGAACGGATGACGACCACAGAGAAATACCCTGAACGGATGACGACCACAGAGAAATACCCTGAACGGATGACGACCACAGAGAAATACCCTGAACGGATGACGACCACAGAGTAATGCCCTGAACGGATGACGACCATAGAGAATTACCCTGAACGGATGACAACCACAGAGTAATACCCTGAACAGATGACGACCACAGAGAAATACCCTGAACGGATGACGACCAGAGAGAATTACCCTGAACGGATGACGACCAGAGAGAAATACCCTGAATGGATGACGACCAGAGAGAAATACCCTGAACTGATGACGACCACAGAGAAATACCCTGAACGGATGACGACCACAGAGTAATACCCTGAATGGATGACGACTACAGAGAAATACCCTGAACGGATGACGACCACAGAGAAATACCCTGAACGGATGACGACCAAAGAGTAATACCCTGAACGGATGACGACCAAAGAGTAATACCCTGAACGGATGACAACCACAGAGAAATACCCTGAACGCTAACGACCACAGAGAAATACCCTGATCGGATGACAACCACAGAGTAATACCCTGAACAGATGACGACCACAGAGAAATACCCTGAAAGGATGACGACCACAGAGAAATACGCTGAACGGATGACGACCACAGAGAAATAAACTGAATGGATGACGACCACAGAGAAATACCCTGAACGGATGACGACCACACAGAAATACCCTGAACGGATGACGACCACAGAGAATTACCCTGAACTAATGACGACCACAGAGAAATACCCTGAACGGATGACGACCACAGAGAAATAAACTGAACGGATGACTACCACAGAGAAATACCCTGAACGGATGACGACCACAGAGAAATACCCTGAACGGATGACGACCACAGAGTAATACAATGAATGGATGACGACCACAGAGAAATACCCTGAACGGATGACGACCACAGAGAAATACCCTGAACAGATGACGTCCACAGAGAAATACCCTGAAAGGATAATGACCAGAGAGAATTACCCTGAACGGATGACGACCACAGAGTAATACACTGAACGGATGACGACCAGAGAGAAATAAACTGAACGGATGATGACCACAGAGAGATACCCTGAACGGACGACGACCACAGAGTAATAACCTGAACGGATAACGACCACAGAGAATTACCCTGAACGGATGACGACCAGAGAGAAATACCCTGAACGGATGACGACCAGAGAGAAATACCCTGAACGGATGACGACCACAGAGTAATACAATGAATGGATGACGACCACAGAGAAATACCCTGAACGGATGAAGACCACAGAGAAATACCCTGAACAGATGACGTCCACAGAGAAATAAACTGAACGGATGACGACCACAGAGAAATACCCTGAACAGATGACGACCACAGAGAAATACCCTGAACGGATGACAACCACAGAGAAATACCCTGAACGGATGACGACCACAGAGAAATACCCTGAACGGATGACGACCACAGAATAATACCCTGAACGGATGACGACCAGAGAAAATTACCCTGAACAGATGACGACCAGAGAGAAATACCCTGAACGGATGACGACCACAGAGAAATACCCTGAACGGATGACGACCACAGAGAAATACCCTGAACGGATGACGACCTCAGAGAACTACCCTGAACGGATGACGACCACAGAGAAATACCCTGAACGGATGACGACCACAGAGAAAAACACTGAACGCTGACGACCACAGAGAAATACCCTGAACGGATGACGACCACAGAGAAATACCCTGAACGGATGACGACCACAGAGAAATACCCTGAACGGATGACGACCACAGAGAAATACCCTGAACGGATGACGACCACAGAATAATACCCTGAACGGATGACGACCAGAGAAAATTACCCTGAACGGATGTCGACCAGAGAGAAATACCCTGAACGGATGACGATCACAGAGAAATACCCTGAACGGATGACGACCACAGAGAATTACCCTGAACGGATGACGACCACAGAGTAATACCCTGAACGGATGACGACCACAGAGAAAAACACTGAACGCTGACAACCACAGAGAAATACCCTGAACAGATGACGACCACATAGTAATACCCTGAACGGATGACGACCACAGAGAAAAACACTGAACGCTGACGACCACAGAGAAAAACACTGAACGGATGACGACCAGAGAGAATTACCCTGAACGGATGACCACCACAGAGAGATACCCTGAACGGATGACGACCACAGAGTAATACCCTGAACGGATGACGACCACAGAGTAATACCCTGAACGGATGACGACCACAGAGACATACCCTGAACGGATGACGACCACAGAGTAATACCCTGAACGGATGACGACCACAGAGAAATACCCTGAACGGATGACGACCACAGAGAAATACCCTGAACGGATGACGACCACAGAGAAATACCCTGAACGGATGACGACCACAGAGTAATACCCTGAACGGATGACGACCACAGAGTAATACCCTGAACGGATGACGACCAGAGAGTAATAAACTGAACAGTGAGCCGATTCCTCTTCCTTTTTAGTTGGACATTCCTACAGTACGTCTGAAAACACAATTCACACCCCCATCGGCATCTCCGCCTCTTAAACCAGTTCAGTGATGCGAAAAAAACAGCATCAACCGGCAGTTTAGTAGACGGGGATGAATATGAAAAATGAAGAAAAAAAACGACAAACCTTTTGTTGACTATTCATGTTCTACCCGCAGAGCTTTTAGAGATCCCTGTGTGGAATGTAGAAACCATGTGTCCCTGAATAAAGCTCTGAGACAGTCAGAGTTCAACAGAGTTGAATGTAGAAACCACGTCTCCCTGAATAAAGCTCTGAGACAGAGTTGAATGTAGAAACTACGTCTCCCTGAATAAAGCTCTGAGTCAGAGTTGAATGTAGAAACTACGTCTCCCTGAATAAAGCTCTGAGTCAGTGTCGAATGTAGAAACCACGTCTCCCTGAATAAAGCTCTGAGACAGAGTTGAATGTAGAAACTACGTCTCCCTGAATAAAGCTCTGAGACAGTGTCGAATGTAGAAACTACGTCTCCCTGAATAAAGCTCTGAGACAGTGTTGAATGTAGAAACTACGTCTCCCTGAATAAAGCTCTGAGACAGTCAGAGATCCCTGTGTGGGAATGCCGCGGAACACGGATATCACCAACGGTAAACTATTCCTGATACGGAGTATTACTGTTGACCGGGGGGGCCACTTAGGGGAATAGGTTGCCATTCCAGATGCACTTTGTAGATTTAAGCACATGCAGGTCTGGGATGAAGCATCTCATGATATTTTGGGTTGTTGATACGCCTACGGGCATTATTTTAACAGGATAACGTACAGCAACCGAAGGTTCAGCATGCGTGTCACGATCTCAGAGACCTTGAATACGAACCACAAGACTGTGAGAATAGAAAGTGGTTTTGACATTTTCCAAGAAGCATTGGACATAACTTTACATAACACTACAAAATGTAGGCTGGTTTAACAGACTAATAGTTATTTAGCTGACATAACTTTATTTAAACACACTGTAGGCTGGTTCAATGGACAAATGCAGTTATTTAAACTGACAGAACTTTATTTTAGAAAGATAAGGCCACGTAGAAATATGTTTAACCATTTATTCAGCAACGAACAAAGCGTTGTGTTGGCGATAGAGGCTGTGTTCCTTCAGGGTAACTCACTGCCAGAACAGAGCGTTGTGTTGGCGATAGAGGCTGTGTTCCTTCAGGGTAACTCACTGCCAGAACAAAGCGTTGGGTTGGCGATAGAGGCTGTGTTCCTTCAGGGTAACTCACTGCCAGAACAGAGCGTTGTGTTGGCGATAGAGGCTGTGTTCCTTCAGGGTAACTCACTGCCAGAACAAAGCATTGTGTTGGCGATAGAGGCTGTTAGAGGCTGTGTTCCTTCAGGGTAACTCACTGCCAGAACAAAGCGTTGTGTTGGCGATAGAGGCTGTGTTCCTTCAGGGTAACTCACTGCCAGAACAGAGCGTTGTGTTGGCGATAGAGGCTGTGTTCCTTCAGGGTAACTCACTGCCAGAAGAAAGCATTGTGTTGGCGATAGAGGCTGTTAGAGGCTGTGTTCCTTCAGGGTAACTCACTGCCAGAACAAAGCGTTGGGTTGGCGATAGAGGCTGTGTTCCTTCAGGGTAACTCACTGCCAGAACAGAGCGTTGTGTTGGCGATAGAGGCTGTGTTCCTTCAGGGTAACTCACTGCCAGAACAAAGCATTGTGTTGGCGATAGAGACTGTTAGAGGCTGTGTTCCTTCAGGGTAACTCACTGCCAGAACAAAGCGTTGGGTTGGCGATAGAGGCTGTGTTCCTTCAGGGTAACTCACTGCCAGAACAGAGCGTTGTGTTGGCAATAGAGGCTGTGTTCCTTCAGGGTAACTCACTGCCAGAACAAAGCGTTGGGTTGGCGATAGAGGCTGTGTTCCTTCAGGGTAACTCACTGCCAGAACAGAGCGTTGTGTTGGCGATAGAGGCTGTGTTCCTTCAGGGTAACTCACTGCCAGAACAAAGCATTGTGTTGGCGATAGAGGCTGTTAGAGGCTGTGTTCCTTCAGGGTAACTCACTGCCAGAACAAAGCGTTGTGTTGGCGATAGAGGCTGTTAGAGGCTGTGTTCCTTCAGGGTAACTCACTGCCAGAACAAAGCGTTGGGTTGGCGATAGAGGCTGTGTTCCTTCAGGGTAACTCACTGCCAGAACAGAGCGTTGTGTTGGCGATAGAGGCTGTGTTCCTTCAGGGTAACTCACTGCCAGAACAAAGCGTTGGGTTGGCGATAGAGGCTGTGTTCCTTCAGGGTAACTCACTGCCAGAACAGAGCGTTGTGTTGGCGATAGAGGCTGTGTTCCTTCAGGGTAACTCACTGCCAGAACAAAGCATTGTGTTGGCGATAGAGGCTGTTAGAGGCTGTGTTCCTTCAGGGTAACTCACTGCCAGAACAAAGTGTTGTGTTGGCGATAGAGGCTGTTAGAGGCTGTGTTCCTTCAGGGTAACTCACTGCCAGAACAAAGCGTTGTGTTGGCGATAGAGGCTGTGTTCCTTCAGGGTAACTCACTGCCAGAACAGAGCGTTGTGTTGGCGATAGAGGCTGTTAGAGGCTGTGTTCCTTCAGGGTAACTCACTGCCAGAACAAAGCGTTGTGTTGGCGATAGAGGCTGTGTTCCTTCAGGGTAACTCACTGCCAGAACAAAGCGTTGTGTTGGCGATAGAGGCTGTGTTCCTTCAGGGTAACTCACTGCCAGGACAAAGCATTGTGTTGGCGATAGAGGCTGTGTTCCTTCAGGGTAACTCACTGCCAGAACAGAGCGTTGTGTTGGCGATAGAGGCTGTTAGAGGCTGTGTTCCTTCAGGGTAACTCACTGCCAGAACAAAGCGTTGTGTTGGCAATAGAGGCTGTGTTCCTTCAGGGTAACTCACTGCCAGAACAAAGCGTTGTGTTGGCGATAGTGGCTGTTAGAGGCTGTGTTCCTTCAGGGTAACTCACTGCCAGAACAAAGCGTTGTGTTGGCGATAGAGGCTGTGTTCCTTCAGGGTAACTGCGGGTCTGGGGTCAGGGTCTGTGCAGCTGGTGCACGAAATCTAAGGAAGTCTCTAGATTTTGCTCGCCTGAAGTAGAGTATATTGTGATAAACTGCAGGCCACACTACTTGCCTAGAGAGTTCTCAACTATACTTTTCATGGCTGTTTATTTACCACCACAATCAGATGCGGGCACTAAGACCTCACTCAGTCAGCTGTATAAGGAAATAAGCAAACAGGAAACCACTCACCCAGAGTGACGGCACTCCTAGTGGCCGGAGACTTTAATGCAGGGAAACTTAAATCAGTTCTACCTAATCTCTATCAACATGTTAAATGTGCAACCAGAGGGAAAAAAATTATAGATCACCTGTATTCCACACACAGAGACGCGTACAAAGCTCTCCCTCGCCCTCCATTTGGTAAATCCCACCACAACTCTATCCTCCTGATTCCTGCTTACAAGCAAAAATGATATATAACCTAATAATTTGTAGTCTTCATTATAGTTCTACTATTACAACCTACATTAAATATACCGCTAGAACTCAGGTCGATTTCACAGTCTCAGAATAAATCAATTGTAACGGTGGTAGCAGAGGACCAGAGTGAAACCAGGATCAATGGAGACGCAGTAGCTCAGCGGTAGGCCTCAGTGCTGACGAAATAACCCAGAACCACGACGACGAGTTCCTGTATCTTGGTTGCAGACAGAGGTTCACCAGGTGCTCAGCGTGCAGGCAGAATAACACGAGAGGGCAAAAGCAGTGGGAGTTGTGGGTGACAATGTTCCACGTGTAAGAGTCCACGATGCAAACAGAACGTAAGAGATTATCAAAATTAAAGGGAAGGAACATTTAGTCTATTTGGCCTAAAGACATCATACGGATCGCCTCTGGAAAAGTGTAATGTAAACACTGTTGCTTTAGCATGAACTCAAACCTACAGAGAGAGACAGACAGACAGGCAGCCAGAGACAGACAGCCAGAGACAGACAGCCAGAGACATACAGAGACAGACAGACAGCCAGAGACATACAGAGACAGACAGACAGCCAGACAGACAGACAGACAGACAGACAGACAGACAGACAGACAGACAGACAGACAGACAGACAGACAGAGACAGACAGCCAGAGACAGACAGACAGAGACAGACAGAGACATACAGAGACGGAGAGAGAGAGAAGAGAGATACTCTGATATGCATGTTCGTTGCTCCTCCGTAGGCCATGAAGAGTAGGCAGACGGATGGATTCTTGAGCAGACTGCACGCTGAAGGGTCCTGATGCCCAACAGAACTGAATCCCTGCTATTGGAGCACGACAAGGCGCATTCGCCTGACTGAAACGGGAATAGAAAAGTCACATGAAACAAAAGGCAGGGCAGCACGTCTCAGCCGTGACATACAGTGCCTTGCGAAAGTATTCGGCCTCCTTGAACTTTGCGACCTTTTGCCACATTTCAGGCTTCAACCATAAAGATATAAAACTGTATTTTTTTGTGAAGAATCAACAACAAGTGGGACACAATAATGAAGTGGAACGACATTTATTGGATATTTCAAACTTTTTTAACAAATTAAAAACTGAAAAATTGGGCGTGCAAAATTATTCAGCCCCTTTACTTTCAGTGCAGCAAACTCTCTCCAGAAGTTCAGTGAGGATCTCTGAATGATCCAATGTTGACCTAAATGACTAATGAGGATAAATACAATCCACCTGTGTGTAATCAAGTCTCCGTATAAATGCACCTGCACTGTGATAGTCTCAGAGGTCCGTTAAAAGCGCAGAGAGCATCATGAAGAACAAGGAACACACCAGGCAGGTCCGAGATACTGTTGTGAAGAAGTTTAAAGCCGGATTTGGATACAAAAAGATTTCCCAAGCTTTAAACATCCCAAGGAGCACTGTGCAAGCGATAATATTGAAATGGAAGGAGTATCAGACCACTGCAAATCTACCAAGACCTGGCCGTCCCTCTAAACTTTCAGCTCATACAAAGAGAAGACTGATCAGAGATGCAGCCAAGAGGCCCATGATCACTCTGGATGAACTGCAGAGATCTACAGCTGAGGTGGGAGACTCTGTCCATAGGACAACAATCAGTCGTATATTGCACAAATCTGGCCTTTATGGAAGAGTGGCAAGAAGAAAGCCATTTCTTAAAGATATCCATAAAAAGTGTCGTTTAAAGTTTGCCACAAGCCACCTGGGAGACACACCAAACATGTGGAAGAAGGTGCTCTGGTCAGATGAAACCAAAATTGAACTTTTTGGCAACAATGCAAAACGTTATGTTTGGCGTAAAAGCAACACAGCTTAACACACCATCCCCACTGTCAAACATGGTGGTGGCAGCATCATGGTTTGGGCCTGCTTTTCTTCAGCAGGGACAGGGAAGATGGTTAAAATTGATGGGAAGATGGATGGAGCCAAATACAGGACCATTCTGGAAGAAAACCTGATGGAGTCTGCAAAAGACCTGAGACTGGGACGGAGATTTGTCTTCCAACAAGACAATGATCCAAAACATAAAGCAACATCTACAATGGAATGGTTCAAAAATAAACATATCCAGGTGTTAGAATGGCCAAGTCAAAGTCCAGACCTGAATCCAATCGAGAATCTGTGGAAAGAACTGAAAACTGCTGTTCACAAATGCTCTCCATCCAACCTCACTGAGCTCAAGCTGTTTTGCAAGGAGGAATGGGAACAATTTTCAGTCTCTCGATGTGCAAAACTGATAGAGACATACCCCAAGCGACTTACAGCTGTAATCGCAGCAAAAGGTGGCGCTACAAAGTATTAACTTAAGGGGGCTGAATAATTTTGCACGCCCAATTTTTCAGTTTTTGATTTGTTAAAAAAGTTTGAAATATCCAATAAATGTCGTTCCACTTCATGATTGTGTCCCACTTGTTGTTGATTCTTCACAAAAAAATACAGTTTTATATCTTTATGTTTGAAGCCTGAAATGTGGCAAAAGGTCGCAAAGTTCAAGGGGGCCGAATACTTTCGCAAGGCACTGTACCATCACATAGACTATTACCAACAAACGCCCCAAAACCAGGCCTGACCTTAGCTAAGTACCCACCTTATCTAAATAGCCTAATGTCCTGCTGAAATTACTCGGTAGTAGCTGATGCATCGGCAGGGTGAATGGTGTACACAGAGACCTGAAAAATAAAACCTAAACCGACAAACAGTCGACTTGAGCAGAAGGCTAATGTCGAACGGTATACGCTGGTAAACCATGAGAACGGTATACGCTGGTAAACCATGAGAGGAGAATAAATGATGACCTAATAGTGAGATAAATAGAGCCCATAGATTACTAGATAAACCTGATAGAGAAATAGACCCCATAGATTACCAGATAAACCTGGTAGAGCCCATATATTACTAGATGAAACTGGTAGAGCCCATATATTACCAGATGAACCTGGTAGAGCTCATAGATTACCAGATAAACCTGGTAGAGCTCATATATTACCAGATGAACCTGGTAGAGCCCATATATTACTAGATGAACCTGGTAGAGCCCATATATTACTAGATGAACCTGGTAGAGCCCATATATTACCAGATGAACCTGGTAGAACCCATATATTACTAGATGAACCTGGTAGAGCCCATATATTACCAGATGAACCTGGTAGAGCCCATATATTACTAGATGAACCTGGTAGAGCCCATATATTACCAGATGAACCTGGTAGAGCCCATATATTACAAGATGAACCTGGTAGAGCCCATATATAACCAGATGAACCTGGTAGAGCCCATATATTACTAGATGAACCTGGTAGAGCCCATATATTACCAGATGAACCTGGTAGAGCCCATATATTACTAGATGAACCTGGTAGAGCCCATATATTACCAGATGAACCTGGTAGAGCTCATAGATTACCAGATAAACCTGGTAGAGCCCATATATTACCAGATGAACCTGGTAGAGCCCATATATTACTAGATAAACCTGATAGAGCCCATATATTACTAGATGAACCTGGTAGAGCCCATATATTACCAGATGAACCTGGTAGAGCCCATATATTAGTAGATGAACCTGGTAGAGCCCATATATTACCAGATGAACCTGGTAGAGCCCATATATTACTAAATAAACCTGATAGAGCCCATATATTACTATATGAACCTGGTAGAGCCCATATATTACCAGATGAACCTGGTAGAGCCCATATATTACTAGATGAACCTGGTAGAGCCCATATATTACCAGATGAACCTGGTAGAGCCCATATATTACTAGATGAACCTGGTAGAGCCCATATATTACCAGATGAACCTGGTAGAGCCCATATATTACTAGATGAACCTGGTAGAGCTCATAGATTACCAGATAAACCTGGTAGAGCCCATATATTACCAGATGAACCTGGTAGAGCCCATATATTACTAGATAAACCTGATAGAGCCCATATATTACCAGATGAACCTGGTAGAGCCCATATATTACTAGATAAACCTGGTAGAGCCCATATATTACTAGATGAACCTGGTAGAGCCCATATATTACTAGATGAACCTGGTAGAGCCCATATATTACTAGATAAACCTGGTAGAGCCCATATATTACTAGATAACCCTGATAGAGCCCATATATTACTAGATGAACCTGGTAGAGCCCATATATTACCAGATGAACCTGGTAGAGCCCATATATTACTAGATGAACCTGGTAGAGCCCATATATTAGTAGATGAACCTGGTAGAGCCCATATATTACCAGATGAACCTGGTAGAGCCCATATATTACTAGATGAACCTGGTAGAGCCCATATATTACCAGATGAACCTGGTAGAGCCCATATATTACTAGATGAACCTGGTAGAGCCCATAGATTACCAGATAAACCTGGTAGAGCCCATATATTACCAGATGAACCTGGTAGAGCCCATATATTACTAGATAAACCTGGTAGAGCCCATATATTACTAGATAAACCTGGTAGAGCCCATATATTACTAGATGAACCTGGTAGAGCCCATATATTACTAGATGAACCTGGTAGAGCCCATATATTACTAGATAAACCTGGTAGAGCCCATATATTACTAGATGAACCTGGTAGAGCCCATAGATTACTAGATAATCCTGGTAGAGACCATAGATTACTAGAAAAACATGTTAGAGAAATAGACCCCATAGATTACTAGACAAACCTGGTAGAGCCCATATATTACTAGATGAATCTGGTAGAGCCCATAGATTACTAGATAATCCTGGTAGAGACCATAGATTACTAGATAAACCTGATAGAGCCCATAGATTACTTGATAATCCTGGTAGAGACCATAGATTACTAGATACATCTGATACAGCCCATAGATGACTAGATAATCCCGTATATCAGTTTATGAAGATGCTCTAACAGACATTCCCATAAGAGGCAATGAACACTTGATCGACAACACTGACTGTCATGTGGCTATTTAACAAACCCACCACATGCTACTGTAAGTAACGCTGGTATCAACAGCCCATCCAACACAACGAAACTATAGCAAATCCACCACATGGTAGGTAACGCTGGTATCAACAGCCCATCCAACACAACAAAACTATAGCAAACCCACCACATGGTAGGTAATGCTGGTATCAACAGCCCATCCAGCACAACAAAACTATAGCAAACCCACCACATGGTAGGTAATCCTGGTATCAACAGCCCATCCAACACAACAAAACTATACCAAACCCACCACATGGTAGGTAACACTGGTATCAACAGCCCATCCAACACAACAAAACTATAGCAAACCCACCACATGGTAGGTAATGCTGGTATCAACAGCCCATCCAACACAACAAAACTATAGCAAACCCACCACATGGTAGGTAATGCTAGTATCAACAGCCCATCCAACACAACAAAACTATACCAAACCTACCACATGGTAGGTAATGCTGGTATCAACAGCCTATCCAACACAACAAAACTATCGCAAACCCACCACATGGTAGGTAATGCTGGTATCAACAGCCCATCCAACACAACAAAACTATACCAAACCCACCACATGGTAGGTAATGCTGGTATCAACAGCCCATCGAACACAACGAAACTATAGCAAACCCACCACATGGTAGGTAATGCTGGTATCAACAGCCCATCCAACACAACGAAACTATAGCAAACCCACCACATGGTAGGTAATGCTGGTATCAACAGCCCATCCAACACAACGAAACTATAGCAAACCCACCACATGGTAGGTGATGCTGGTATCAACAGCCCATCCAACACAACAAAACTATAGCAAACCACCCACATGGTAGGTAATGCTGGTATCAACAGCCCATCCAACACAACAAAACTATAGCAAACCCACCACATGGTAGGTAACGCTGGTATCAACAGCCCATCCAACACAACAAAACTATAGCAAACCACCCACATGGTAGGTAACACTGGTATCAACAGCCCATCCAACACAACAAAACTATAGCAAACCACCCACATGGTAGGTAACGCTGGTATCAACAGCCCATCCAACACAACAAAACTATAGCAAACCCACCACATGGTAGGTAACGCTGGTATCAACAGCCCATCCAACACAACAAAACTATAGCAAACCCACCACATGGTAGGTAACACTGGTATCAACAGCCCATCCAACACAACAAAACTATAGCAAACCCACCACATGGTAGGTAACGCTGGTATCAACAGCCCATCCAACACAACAAAACTATACCAAACCCACCACATGGTAGGTAATGCTGGTATCAACAGCCCATCCAACACAACAAAACTATAGCAAACCCACCACATGGTAGGTAACACTGGTATCAACAGCCCATCCAACACAACGAAACTATAGCAAACCCACCACATGGTAGGTAACGCTAGTATCAACAGCCCATCCAACACAACAAAACTATACCAAACCTACCACATGGTAAGTAATGCTGGTATCAACAGCCCATCCAACACAACAAAACTATACCAAACCCACCACATGGTAGGTAACACTGGTATCAACAGCCCATCCAACACAACAAAACTATACCAAACCCACCACATGGTAGGTAACACTGGTATCAACAGCCCATCCAACACAACAAAACTATAGCAAACCACCCACATGGTAGGTAACACTGGTATCAACAGCCCATCCAACACAACAAAACTATACCAAACCCACCACATGGTAGGTAATGCTGGTATCAACAGCCCATCCAACACAACAAAACTATACCAAACCCACCACATGGTAGGTAATGCTGGTATCAACAGCCCATCCAACACAACGAAACTATAGCAAACCCACCACATGGTAGGTAACGCTGGTATCAACAGCCCATCCAACACAACAAAACTATACCAAACCCACCACATGGTAGGTAATGCTGGTATCAACAGCCCATCCAACACAACAAAACTATACCAAACCCACCACATGGTAGGTAACGCTGGTATCAACAGCCCATCCAAACCTTGATTAGTCATCTTGCAGCCATATGTCGTCAGCTTCCCCGCTAATTTACAATCTGAGGAAGAAAGGTTAGGCAGAAGTATCAATTCAAAATGAGGCTGTTCTCCTGTGAATATATGCCAGTGATGAAAGCCCCAGTAATGTTAACGCTGACAACAGACTAAGGCCATTGGAGGAGACAAGATATCACTTCCTGTCTGTTGAACAGAGGCATCACACATTAGGACCAGCACAGACACCACTTCCTGTCTGTTGAACAGAGGCATCACACATTAGGACCAGCACAAACACGCTTGAGAACACACATCAACTTGCTTCCTACTGTCCTAAAATTATGTCCCACCTTACTGCAATGCTCCAGCAGATGCTGTGGGAGGGGATACCAAGTGGTGGCCTCTTAAGTCAACACGACCTCACTGTCTGCTCTTGTAATAATATCAACCATGTCATAATACTACGTTTAGATGATACAGGACATACAGCCATGTCATAATACTACGTTTAGATGATACAGGACATACAGCCATGTCATAATACTACGTTTAGATGGTACAGGACATACAGCCATGTCATAATACTACGTTTAGATGGTACAGGACATACAGCCATGTCATAATACTACGTTTAGATGGTACAGGACATACAGCCATGTCATAATACTACAGGACATACAGCCATGTCATAATACTACGTTTAGATGGTACAGGACATACAGCCATGTCATAATACTACGTTTAGATGATACAGGACATACAGCCATGTCATAATACTACGTTTAGATGGTACAGGACATACAGCCATGTCATAATACTACGTTTAGATGGTACAGGACATACAGCCATGTCATAATACTACAGGACATACAGCCATGTCATAATACTACGTTTAGATGGTACAGGACATACAGCCATGTCATAATACTACAGGACATACAGCCATGTCATAATACTACGTTTAGATGGTACAGGACATACAGCCATGTCATAATACTACGTTTAGATGATACAGGACATACAACCATGTCATAATACTACGTTTAGATGATACAGGACATACAGCCATGTCATAATACTACGTTTAGATGGTACAGGACATACAGCCATGTCATAATACTACGTTTAGATGGTACAGGACATACAGCCATGTCATAATACTACGTTTAGATGGTACAGGACATACAACCATGTCATAATACTACGTTTAGATGATACAGGACATACAGCCATGTCATAATACTACGTTTAGATGGTACAGGACATACAGCCATGTCATAATACTACAGGACATACAGCCATGTCATAATACTACGTTTAGATGGTACAGGACATACAGCCATGTCATAATACTACGTTTAGATGGTACAGGACATACAGCCATGTCATAATACTACGTTTAGATGATACAGGACATACAACCATGTCATAATACTACGTTTAGATGATACAGGACATACAGCCATGTCATTATACTACGTTATGAATAACATCTATGTAGGGGTTGCATCACTGCCTGCTATGTCAACTGCTCGGCCTCCGACCACAAGGACACTACAGAGGGTAGTGTGTACAGCCCAGTACATCAACCGGGGCCAAGTTCACTGCCCTCCAGGACCTCTATACCAGGCAGTGTCAGAGAAAGGCCCTAAAAATTGTCAGAGACTCCAGCCACCCTAGTCATAGACTGTTCTCTCTGCTACCGCACGGCAAGCGGTACCGGAGCACCAAGTCTAGGACCAAGAGGCTTCTAAACAGCTTCTACCCCCCCAAGCCATAAGACTCCTGAACAGCTAATTAAAGGGCTTCCTAGACCTCTCTTTTACGCTGCTGCTACTCTCTGTTTATAATCTATGCATAGTCACTTTAACTCTACCTACATGTACATATTACCTTAATTACCTCGACACCGGTGCCCCCGCACATTGACTCTGTACCGGTACCCCCTGTATATAGCCTCCATATTGACTCTGTACCGGTACCCCCTGTATATAGCCTCCACATTGACTCTGTACCGGTACCCCCTGTATATAGCCTCCACATTGACTCTGTACCGGAATCCCCCTGTATATAACCTCCACATTGACTCTGCACCGGTACCCCCCTGTATATAGCCTCCACATTGACTCTGTACCGGTACCCCCTGTATATAACCTCCACATTGACTCTGTACCGTAACACCCTGTATATAGTCTCCACATTGACTCTGTACCGTAACACCCTGTATATAGCCTCCACATTGACTCTGTACTGTAATACCCTGTATATAGCCGCCACATTGACTCTGTACCGTAACACCCTGTATATAGTCTCCACATTGACTCTGTACCGTAACACCCTGTATATAGCCTCCACATTGACTCTGTACTGTAATACCCTGTATATAGTCTCCACATTGACTCTGTACTGTAATACCCTGTATATAGCCTCCACATTGACTCTGTACTGTAATACCCTGTATATAGCCTCGCTATTGTTATTTTACTGCTGCCGTTTCCTTATTTGGCAGCCATGCCACCGTGTAGATAACGAAGCAAAGCATTAAGAGGTGCAGTCCATCACCACAGCATCAAATCGGAGGGTCTGCTGTCCGGACCTCTGGCAGTCTCTATGGGGGTGCCACAGGGTTCAATTCTTGGACCGACTCTCTTCTCTGCATACATCAATGATGTCGCTCTTGCTGCTGGTGAGTCTCTGAACCACCTCTATGCAGACGACACCATTCTGTATACATCTGGCCCTTCTTTGGACACTGTGTTAACAAACCTCCAAACGAGCTTCAATTCCATACAACACTCCTTCCGTGGCCTCCAACTGCTATTAAATACAAGTAAAACTAAATGCATGCTCTTTTTTGCCTTTACCTCCCTTATCTCACCTCATTTGCTCACATCGTATATAGACTTGTTTATACTGTATTATTGACTGTATGTTTGTTTTATTCCATGTGTAACTCTGTGTTGTTTGTTCGTGTCGAACTGCTTTGCTTTATCTTGGCCAGGTCACAGTTGTAAATAAGAACTTGTTCTCAACTGGCCTACCTGGTTAAATAAAGGTGAAATTAAAAAAAACAAATAAAATTAAGAGGTACAGTCTAACACATCATAGAACTAGTGTGTAAGAAATGAAATGAACTAAATGCACAGAAAATGAATGAATACCATCACTGGTAGCATTTGACATAAGACCAGTCACTAGAGCGATACTACAAGAACATACGATGGACTGACAGGGAAGACCGTCTAGGTATACTGAACGACAATATAAACTCAACACGTACATTGTTGGTCCCATGAGCTGAAATAAAAAAATCCAGAAATGTTCCATATGAACAAAAAGCTTATTCCTCAAACTTGGTGCACAAATGTGTTCACATCCCTTTTAGTGAGCATTTCTCCTTTGCCAAGATAATCCATCCACCTGACAGGTGCGGCATAACGAGAAGCTGATTAAACAGCATGATCATTACACAGGTGCACCTTGTGCTGAGGACAATCAAAGGCCCCTTTAAAATGTGCAGTTTTGTCACACAATCACAATGCCACTGGATGTCTTGAGTTTCGAGGGAACGTGCAATTGGCAAAAATGCTGACTGCAGGAACGTCCACCAGAGTTTTCGCCAGATAATTTAATGTTAATTTCTCTACCATAAACTGCCTCGAACATTGTTTTAGAGAATTTAGCAGTACATCCAACCCTTCTCCCATGGGATGAGTCTCAATCCATCGATGTTGCACTTCCTCACCTGTGCTGAAAGGTAACAGCGCTATAGCGGTGTCTGTCAGACCGTGAGACACCCCGAACGCCGGTCTTCTCACAAAATGGTGTGTAGCGTCCGAACGATTTGGCCTACAATCTATTTTGACCTTTCTATGGAAAGATGAGACCCTGACGAACACGGTGGGTTTCTTTGCTCCACGACCTCCACAAGCGTCAGGAGACCCGTCTGAAGTCTGTACAGCCGATCTGCCAGCTTCTGTCTGTCTGCATTCGAACGGTTTGGGCTACCCACTAATATGACACCTGTCTGGAAAGGTGAGACTCTCACGAACACATATATTGATCTAGGACCCCCACAAGACTCGTCTGAAGGTCCCCTGGTACCAGTTGGAAAAAATGAATGGACCTCTATATGGAGACGGTTTAATAAAAAATGTGGGGTTAAATACATGGCAAAAAACAAACACATTTCCTGATCTTTCTTACGTCTCTCAGATAGAGGAGAGACACTAAAGAATAAACATCTGTTGTTCCACGTAGCGCATTTATTATTCAATGGATTTGCTAAAAAACTCATCATTCATCAAATATCTTTTGGATACTTCCAAGGGATCGCTAAATTATCCTTCTTAAAACAATTCCATATAGCATAGTAGAACTCCCCCCCCCCGCCCCGGGCTTAGACTGATGTCTAAGGGGTGGGGCAGGGGCGGGGGCAGGGCAGGGGCGGGGGCAGGGCAGGGGCAGGGCAGGGCAGGGGCACACAGAGAACACGGTGGACTGACTGACAGAGAACACAGTGGACTGACTGACAGACAGAACACAGTGGACTGACTGACTGACAGAGAACACAGTGGACTGACTGACAGACAGAGAACACAGTGGACTGACTGACAGACAGAGAACACGGTGGACTGACTGACAGACAGAGAACACAGTGGACTGACTGACAGACAGAGAACACGGTGGACTGACTGACAGACAGAGAACACAGTGGACTGACTGACAGACAGAGAACACAGTGGACTGACTGACAGACAGAGAACACGGTGGACTGACAGACAGAGAACACAGTGGACTGACTGACACACAGAGAACAGGGTGGACTGACTGACTGACAGAGAACAGGGTGGACTGACTGACACACAGAGAACAGGGTGGACTGACTGACACACAGAGAACAGGGTGGACTAACAGACACACAGAGAACATGAAAGACAGCAATAGCAGTAGGGGTGCTGAGGTAAAGCACGGTACAGTTCTGTTATCTACTGTACACCGTCAATATCTGAGTCCCAAATATCACCTTAATCCCTATGTAGTGCACAACTTTGACCAGAACCCATAGAGAAGTGTGCCATCTGGGAGGCAGGCTATGTCATGGACCTGGATGCTCTCTTCATTGAATTCACCAGTAAGGTACATGCAGTACATTACCGATCAAGAATGAGATCTTTCACCTTTTCTACTGTCTATTAAAGCGAGAGAGAGAGACAGCGAGCGAGAGAGAGAGACAGCGAGTGAAAGAGACAGCGAGCGAGAGATAGCGAGCGAGAAAGAGACAGCGAGAGAGAGAGACAGCGAGAGATAGAGATAGCGAGCGAGAGAGAGACAGCGAGCGAGAGATAGAGATAGCGAGCGAGAGAGAGACAGCGAGCGAGAGAGAGACAGCGAGCGAGAGAGACAGCGAGATATAGAGAGAGACAGCGAGAGAGAGACAGCGAGAGAGAGAGAGACAGCGAGAGAGAGGGAGACAGCGAGAGAGAGAGAGACAGCGAGAGAGAGAGAGAGAGACAGCGAGAGAGAGAGAGAGAGACAGCGAGAGAGAGAGAGACAGCGAGAGAGAGAGAGACAGCGAGAGAGAGACAGCGAGAGAGAGACAGCGAGAGAGAGACAGCGAGAGAGAGAGAGACAGCAAGAGAGAGAGAGACAGCGAGAGAGAGAGAGAGAGACAGCGAGAGAGAGCGAGAGACAGCGAGAGAGAGAGAGAGACAGCGAGAGAGAGAGAGACAGCGAGCGAGAGAGATACAGCGAGCGAGAGAGACAGCGAGCGAGAGAGAGACAGCGAGCGAGAGAGAGACAGCGAGCGAGAGAGACAGCGCGCGAGAGAGAGCGTGAGAGAGAGACAGCAAGAGAGACAGAGAGAGAGCGAGCGAGAGAGAGACAGCGAGCAAGAGAGCGTGAGAGAGAGACAGCGAGAGAGAGCGAGAGAGAGCGTGAGAGAGAGACAGCGAGCGAGAGAGAGCGAGCGAGAGTGTGAGAGAGAGACAGCGAGCGAGAGAGAGACAGCGAGCGAGAGAGAGCGAGCAAGAGAGAGAGAGCGAGCGAGAGAGACAGCGAGAGAGAGACAGTGAGAGAGACAGAGAGAGAGAGAGAGACAGCGAGAGAGAGAGAGACAGCGAGAGAGAGACAGCGAGAGAGAGAGAGACAGCGAGAGAGAGAGAGACAGCGAGAGAGAAAGAGAGACAGCGAGAGACAGCGAGCGAGAGAGACAGCGATCGAGAGAGACAGCGATCGAGAGAGACAGCGATCGAGAGAGACAGCGAGCGAGAGAGACAGCGAGCGAGAGAGACAGCGAGCGAGAGAGACAGCGAGCGAGAGAGACAGCGAGCGAGAGAGACAGCGAGCGAGAGAGACAGCGAGCGAGAGAGAGCGTGAGAGAGAGACAGCGAGCGAGAGAGAGCGAGCGAGAGCGTCAGAGAGAGACAGCGAGAGAGAGACAGCGAGCGAGAGAGAGCAAGCGAGAGCGTGAGAGAGAGACAGCGAGAGAGAGCAAGCGAGCGAGCGAGACAGCGAGAGAGACAGAGAGAGAGACAGCGAGAGAGAGACAGCGAGAGAGAGACAGCGAGCGAGACAGAGAGACAGCGAGCGAGAGAAAGACAGCGAGAGAGACAGAGAGAGAGACAGCGAGAGAGAGACAGCGAGCGAGAGAAAGACAGCGAGCGAGAGAGAGACAGCGAGAGAGATTTTGACCTGTTTTGCTGCCTCGCCTCAGCTGTCAGAGTCAAACAGTAGATTTTATAGATGTCTTGTCTACTGTGCTCTTTGCCCTCAGAGATGATACCTGGATGCTCTCTTCATTGAATTCACCAGTAAGGTACATGCAGTACATTACCGATCAAGAATGAGATCTTTCACCTTTTCTACTGTCTATTAAAGCGAGAGAGAGAGACAGCGAGCGAGAGAGAGAGACAGCGAGTGAAAGAGACAGCGAGCGAGAGATAGCGAGCGAGAAAGAGACAGCGAGAGAGAGAGACAGCGAGAGATAGAGATAGCGAGCGAGAGAGAGACAGCGAGCGAGAGATAGAGATAGCGAGCGAGAGAGAGACAGCGAGCGAGAGAGAGACAGCGAGCGAGAGAGACAGCGAGATATAGAGAGAGACAGCGAGAGAGAGACAGCGAGAGAGAGAGAGACAGCGAGAGAGAGGGAGACAGCGAGAGAGAGAGAGACAGCGAGAGAGAGAGAGAGAGACAGCGAGAGAGAGAGAGAGAGACAGCGAGAGAGAGAGAGACAGCGAGAGAGAGAGAGACAGCGAGAGAGAGACAGCGAGAGAGAGACAGCGAGAGAGAGACAGCGAGAGAGAGAGAGACAGCAAGAGAGAGAGAGACAGCGAGAGAGAGAGAGAGAGACAGCGAGAGAGAGCGAGAGACAGCGAGAGAGAGAGAGAGACAGCGAGAGAGAGAGAGACAGCGAGCGAGAGAGAGACAGCGAGCGAGAGAGACAGCGAGCGAGAGAGAGACAGCGAGCGAGAGAGAGACAGCGAGCGAGAGAGACAGCGCGCGAGAGAGAGCGTGAGAGAGAGACAGCAAGAGAGACAGAGAGAGAGCGAGCGAGAGAGAGACAGCGAGCAAGAGAGCGTGAGAGAGAGACAGCGAGAGAGAGCGAGAGAGAGCGTGAGAGAGAGACAGCGAGCGAGAGAGAGCGAGCGAGAGTGTGAGAGAGAGACAGCGAGCGAGAGAGAGACAGCGAGCGAGAGAGAGCGAGCAAGAGAGAGAGAGCGAGCGAGAGAGACAGCGAGAGAGAGACAGTGAGAGAGACAGAGAGAGAGAGAGAGACAGCGAGAGAGAGAGAGACAGCGAGAGAGAGACAGCGAGAGAGAGAGAGACAGCGAGAGAGAGAGAGACAGCGAGAGAGAAAGAGAGACAGCGAGAGACAGCGAGCGAGAGAGACAGCGATCGAGAGAGACAGCGATCGAGAGAGACAGCGATCGAGAGAGACAGCGAGCGAGAGAGACAGCGAGCGAGAGAGACAGCGAGCGAGAGAGACAGCGAGCGAGAGAGACAGCGAGCGAGAGAGACAGCGAGCGAGAGAGAGCGTGAGAGAGAGACAGCGAGCGAGAGAGAGCGAGCGAGAGCGTCAGAGAGAGACAGCGAGAGAGAGACAGCGAGCGAGAGAGAGCAAGCGAGAGCGTGAGAGAGAGACAGCGAGAGAGAGCAAGCGAGCGAGCGAGACAGCGAGAGAGACAGAGAGAGAGACAGCGAGAGAGAGACAGCGAGAGAGAGACAGCGAGCGAGACAGAGAGACAGCGAGCGAGAGAAAGACAGCGAGAGAGACAGAGAGAGAGACAGCGAGAGAGAGACAGCGAGCGAGAGAAAGACAGCGAGCGAGAGAGAGACAGCGAGAGAGATTTTGACCTGTTTTGCTGCCTCGCCTCAGCTGTCAGAGTCAAACAGTAGATTTTATAGATGTCTTGTCTACTGTGCTCTTTGCCCTCAGAGATGATACAGTCACTATGTTCCGCCTCTCCACCTACTCTCCTCAGACAAGCTTCCTTTTTATGACGGGATGATGTGTCAGAAAGAGAGAGAGAGAGATTGGAGGGATGGAGGGAGAGAGAGAGACGGAGGGAGAGAGAGAGATGGAGAGAGAGAGATGGAGGGATGGAGGGAGAGAGAGAGACGGAGGGATAGAGGGGGATGGAGGGATAGAGGGGGGACAGAGGGAGAGAGATTGGTGGAATAGAGGGGGACGGAGGGAGAGAGATTGGAGGGATAGAGGGGGGACAGAGGGAGAGAGATTGGAGGGATAGAGGGGGGATGGAGGGAGAGAGATTGGAGTTATGGAGGGAGAGAGAGAGACGGAGGGAGAGAGATTGGAGGGATAGAGGGGGGACGGAGGGAGAGAGATTGGAGGGATAGAGAGGGGACGGAGGGAGAGAGATTGGAGGGATAGAGGGGGATGGAGGGATAGAGGGAGAGAGATTGGAGGGATAGAGGGGGATAGAGGGGGGATGGAGGGAGAGACATTGGTGGAATAGAGGGGGACGGAGGGAGAGAGATTGGAGGGATAGAGGGGGGACGGAGGGAGAGAGATTGGAGTTATGGAGGGAGAGAGAGAGACGGAGGGAGAGAGATTGGAGGGATAGAGGGGGGACGGAGGGAGAGAGATTGGAGGGATAGAGGGGGGACGGAGGGAGAGAGATTGGAGGGATAGAGGGGGGACAGAGGGAGAGAGATTGGAGGGATAGAGGGGGATAGAGGGGGGATGGAGGGAGAGACATTGGTGGAATAGAGGGGGACGGATGGAGAGAGATTGGAGGGATAGAGGGGGGACAGAGGGAGAGAGATTGGAGGGATAGAGGGGGGACAGAGGGAGAGAGATTGGAGGGATAGAGGGGGACAGAGGGAGAGAGATTGGAGGGATAGAGGGGGGACAGAGGGAGAGAGATTGGAGGGATAGAGGGGGACAGAGGGAGAGAGATTGGAGGGATAGAGGGGGGACAGAGGGAGAGAGATTGGAGGGATAGAGGGGGGACAGAGGGAGAGAGATTGGAGGGATAGAGGGGGATAGAGGGGGGATGGAGGGAGAGACATTGGTGGAATAGAGGGGGGACAGAGGGAGAGAGATTGGAGGGATAGAGGGGGGACAGAGGGAGAGAGATTGGAGGGATAGAGGGGGGACAGAGGGAGAGAGATTGGAGGGATAGAGGGGGACAGAGGGAGAGAGATTGGAGGGATAGAGGGGGGACAGAGGGAGAGAGATTGGAGGGATAGAGGGGGGACAGAGGGAGAGAGATTGGAGGGATAGAGGGGTACGGAGGGAGAGAGATTGGAGGGATAGAGGGGTACGGAGGGAGAGAGATTGGAGGGATAGAGGGGTACGGAGGGAGAGAGATTGGAGGGATAGAGGGGTACGGAGGGAGAGAGATTGGAGGGATACAGGGGGGTGGAGGGAGAGAGATTGGAGGGATACAGGGGGGTGGAGGGATAGAGATTGGAGGGATAGAGAGGGATGGAGGGAGAGAGATTGGAGGGATAGAGGAAGGGTAAGGGTTAGTGATGAGCTAAAGTAGATACTGAGAGAGAGAATGAAGAGAAACAGTTGAGAAACAATGGAGCTGACAGACGTGAGGAGCGCAGCTCCGTTTCTTTGTATATAAGGAGCCATCTGAGCGCTAGGCCATCGCTGTGGGGACTGGTTCATTTAGTAGCCTGTTAGTGGTGTGGGTTCACTGCCCCATAAATAACACTGTAACCCTTTAATTCATGTGTTTGCCCAGTGGGGGAAACAAACAACTCCCCATATGGCAGACTAATCCATATAGCTCTACTTTAGACCAGGGCCCATAGTGCTAGGGTGAGTTACCCTTGGTGCTAGGGCTAGTTACCCATACTGCTAGGGTGAGTTACCCATACTGCTAGGGTGAGTTACCCATACTGCTAGGGTGAGTTACCCATACTGCTAGGGTGAGTTACCCATACTGCTAGGGTGAGTTACCCTTGGTGCTAGGGTGAGTTACCCTTGGTGCTAGGGTGAGTTACCCATACTGCTAGGGCTAGTTACCCATACTGCTAGGGTTAGTTACCCATGGTGCTAGGGTGAGTTACCCATACTGCTAGGGTGAGTTACCCATACTGCTAGGGTGAGTTACCCATACTGCTAGGGTTAGTTACCCATGGTGCTAGGGTGAGTTACCCTTGGTGCTAGGGTGAGTTACCCATACTGCTAGGGTTAGTTACCCATGGTGCTAGGGTGAGTTACCCATACTGCTAGGGTGAGTTACCCATACTGCTAAGGTGAGTTACCCATACTGCTAAGGTTAGTTACCCATACTGCTAGGGTTAGTTACCCATGGTGCTAGGGTGAGTTACACATACTGCTAGGGTGAGTTACCCATACTGCTAGGGTTAGTTACCCATGGTGCTAGGGTGAGTTACCCATACTGCTAGGGTTAGTTACCCATACTGCTAGGGTTAGTTACCCATACTGCTAGGGTGAGTTACCCATGGTGCTAGGGTTAGTTACCCATACTGCTAGGGTTAGTTACCCATGGTGCTAGGGGTAGTTACCCATACTGCTAGGGTGAGTTACCCATGGTGCTAAGGTGAGTTACCCATACCGCTAGGGTGAGTTACCCATACTGCTAGGGTGATTTACCCATGGTGCTAGGGTGAGTTACCCATGGTGCTAGGGTTAGTTACCCATGGTGCTAGGGTTAGTTACCCATGGTGCTAGGGGTAGTTACCCATACTGCTAGGGTTAGTTACCCATGGTGCTAGGGGTAGTTACCCATACTGCTAGGGTGAGTTACCCATGGTGCTAAGGTGAGTTACCCATACCGCTAGGGTGAGTTACCCATACTGCTAGGGTGATTTACCCATGGTGCTAGGGTGAGTTACCCATGGTGCTAGGGTTAGTTACCCATGGTGCTAGGGTTAGTTACTCATGGTGCTAGGGGTAGTTACCCATACTGCTAGGGTGAGTTACCCATGGTGCTAGGGTTAGTTACCCATGGTGCTAGGGTGAGTTACCCATACTGCTAGGGTTAGTTACCCATGGTGCTAGGGGTAGTTACCCATACTGCTAGGGTGAGTTACCCATACTGCTAGGGTGAGTTACCCATGGTGCTAGGGTGAGTTACCCATGGTGCTAGGGTGAGTTACACATGGTGCTAGGGGGAGTTACACATGGTGCTAGGGTGAGTTACACATGGTGCTAGGGGGAGTTACACATGGTGCTAGGGGGAGTTACACATGGTGCTAGGGGGAGTTACCCATACTGCTAGGGTGAGTTACCCATGGTGCTCGGGTTAGTTATCCATGGCGCTAGGGTGAGTTACCCACAGTACTAGAGTTAGTTACCCATACTGCTAGGGTTAGTTACCCATGGTGCTAGGGGTAGTTACCCATACTGCTATGGTGAGTTACCCATGGTGCTAGGGTGAGTTACCCATGGTGCTAGGGTGAGTTACACATGGTGCTAGGGTGAGTTACCCATACTGCTAGGGTTAGTTACCCATGGTGCTAGGGTTATTTACCCATTCCACTGGTGGTTAGTTACCCATACCGCTAGGGTTAGTTACCCATACTGCTAGGGTTAGTTACCCATACTGCTAGGGTTAGTTACCCATACTGCTAGGGTTAGTTACCCATACTGCTAGGGTTAGTTACCCATACTGCTAGGGTTAGTTACCCATACTGCTAGGGTGAGTTACCCATACTGCTAGGGCGAGTTACCCATACTGCTAGGGTGACAACCCATTCTGCTAGGGTGAGTTACCCACGGTGCTAGGGTTAGTTACCCATAGCGCTAGGGTTAGTTACCCATACTGCTAGGGTTAGTTACCCTTACTGCTAGGGTTAGTTACCCACGGTGCTAGGGTGAGTTACCCACGGTGCTAGGGTGGGTTATCAATAGGGTGAGTTACCCATATTGCTAGGGTTAGTTACCCACAGGGCTAGGGTTAGTTACCCATAGTGCTAGGGTTAGTTACCCATACTGCTAGGGTGGGTTATCAATAGGGTGTTATCAATAGGGTGAGTTACCCATAGTGCTAGTGTGAGTTACCCATAGGGCTAGGGTTAGTTATCAATAACTAATAATAATATGGGCTAGTTACCCATAGGGCCAGTGGCTAGTTACCCATAGTGTTTGTTACCCATAGCGCTAGTTACCCATAGGGCCAGTGGCTAGTTACCCATAGGGTTAGTTACACATAGCGCTAGGGCTAGTTACTCATAGGGTTAAGGTTAGTTACCCACAGGGCTAGTTACCCATATGGTTAGTTACCCATATGACTAGTTACCCATAGTGCTAGGGTTAGTTACCCATTTTGTTAAGGTTAGTTACCCATAGCGGTAAGGTGAGATATCCATAGCGTTAGTTATAGGACTAGTGCTAGTTACCCATAAGGCAAGGGTTAGTTACCCATAGGGAAATGGCTAGTTACCCATAGGGCTAGTTACCCATAAAGCTAAGGTTAGTCACCCATAGGGCTAGTTACCCATAGGGCTAGAGATACTTACCCATAGGGCTGGGGTTAGTTACCCACAGGGCTAGTTACCGCTAAGGCTAGTTAGCCATAGGGCAAGGGCTAGTTACCCATAAAGCTAGGGTTAGTCACCCATAGGGCTATGATAAGTTACCCACTGGGCTAGAGATACTTACCTATAGGGCTGGGGTTAGTTACCGCTAGGGCTAGATACCCACAGGGCTAGTTACACATAGGGCTAGAGATACTTACCCAGAGGGCTGGGGTTAGTTACCGCTAGGGCTAGATACCCACAGGGCTAGTTACACATAGGGCTAGAGATACTTACCCACAGGGTTAGTTACCCACAGGGCTAGTTACCCATAGGGCTGGGGTTAATTACCCACAGGGTTAGTTACCCATAGGGCTGGGGTTAATTACCCACAGGGTTAGGTACCCATAGGGCTTGGGTTAATTACCCACAGGGCTAGGGTTAGATACCCCTAGGGCTAGTTACTTACCCATAGAGCTAGGGTTAGTTACCCACTGGGCTAGAGATACTTACCCATAGGGCTAGGGTTAGTTACACCTAGGGCTAGATACCCACAGGGCTAGTTACCCATTGGGCTAGTTACCCGCAGGGCTAGTTACTTACCCACAGGGCTAGGGTTAGTTACCCACAGGGCTAGTTACTTACCCATAGGGCCAGGGCTAGTTACCCATAGGATTAGTCACCCATAGGGTTTTAGGCCTGGTTTCCCAAAAGTCTAAGTTGATCATTAAAACCTTCGGAGGACCATCCATAAACATCCAAGCAGTTTCCCTAAACCATCTTTATCAGCGGTGCACTTGAAAACGCTCGTAATCTAACGCCTCAGACGACTCAGACGACAAGCCCTGACCCCACTTGAAAACGCTCGTAATCTAACGCCTCAGACGACTCAGACGACAAGCCCTGACCCCACTTGAAAACGCTCGTAATCTAACGCCTCAGACGACAAGCCCTGACCCCACTTGAAAACGCTCGTAATCTAACGCCTCAGATGACTCAGACGACAAGCCCTGACCCCACTTGAAAACACTCGTAATCTAACGCCTCAGACGACTCAGACGACAAGCCCTGACCCCACTTGAAAACGCTCGTAATCTAACGCCTCAGACGACTCAGACGACAAGCCCTGACCCGACTTGAAAACGCTCGTAATCTAACGCCTCAGACGACAAGCCCTGACCCCACTTGAAAACGCTCGTAATCTAACGCCTCAGACGACAAGCCCTGACCCCACTTGAAAACGCTCGTAATCTAACGCCTCAGACGACTCAGACGACAAGCCCTGACCCCACTTGAAAACGCTCGTAATCTAACGCCTCAGACGACTCAGACGACAAGCCCTGACCCCACTTGAAAACGCTCGTAATCTAACGCCTCAGACGACAAGCCCTGACCCCACTTGAAAACGCTCGTAATCTAACGCCTCAGATGACTCAGACGACAAGCCCTGACCCCACTTGAAAACACTCGTAATCTAACGCCTCAGACGACTCAGACGACAAGCCCTGACCCCACTTGAAAACGCTCGTAATCTAACGCCTCAGACGACTCAGACGACAAGCCCTGACCCGACTTGAAAACGCTCGTAATCTAACGCCTCAGACGACAAGCCCTGACCCCACTTGAAAACGCTCGTAATCTAACGCCTCAGACGACAAGCCCTGACCCCACTTGAAAACGCTCGTAATCTAACGCCTCAGACGACTCAGACGACAAGCCCTGACCCCACTTGAAAACGCTCGTAATCTAACGCCTCAGACGACTCAGACGACAAGCCCTGACCCCACTTGAAAACGCTCGTAATCTAACGCCTCAGACGCCTCAGACGACAAGCCCTGACCCCACTTGAAAACGCTCGTAATCTAACGCCTCAGACGCCTCAGACGACAAGCCCTGACCCCACTTGAAAACGCTCGTAATCTAACGCCTCAGACGACAAGCCCTGACCCCACTTGAAAACGCTCGTAATCTAACGCCTCAGACGACTCAGACGACAAGCTAATGAGCGCGTCATGAGATGTTGTTGTTTTTCTGTTGCCCTCCCACGTCACTTTATACACAGAAGACGATACACCCTGCTAAACGTAGAATCACATGGTTCATCCATCTGTTCACGGATCATTTCAGAACAAAGCTGACTACAAATAAAGTTGTCAGTGTCTTCGTAATTGATACAAACAAGCAACATAAAAAATATGGTTAAAACGAAAACCCAGATGACGGCATTTATATAAAAATACAGTATTTCGGTCAGATTGAAATCATGTTCAAATCAATTGAGTTCTATTTTGTTCCTTGTAGACTACTGTCTAATTTGTCAGGCCTAATCCTTGTTGTTCACCAGTTTGCTCCAATTGGGGGAGGGGTGGTAGGGTTGCAGGGTAATAAAGCAAATATATATATTTTTAAAGATATATATTTTATTTATTTATATGTATATGTACTTATATGCATGTATGTGTATATGTATGCATGTATATGTGTATGTATGACTGGTAATGTGTATATACACTGCTCAAAAAATAAAGGGAACACTAAAATAACACATCCTAGATCTGAATGAATGAAATATTCTTATTAAATACTTTTTTCTTTACATAGTTGAATGTGCCGACAACAAAATCACACAAAAATCAAATTTATCAACCCATGGAGGTCTGGATTTGAAGTCACACTCAAAATTAAAGTGGAAAACCACACTACAGGCTGATCCAACTTTGATGTAATGTCCTTAAAACAAGTCAAAATGAGGCTCAGTAGTGTGTGTGGCCTCCACGTGCCTGTATGACCTCCCTACAATGCCTGGGCATGCTCCTGATGAGGTGGCGGATGGTCTCCTGAGGGATCTCCTCCCAGACCTGGACTAAAGCATCCGCCAACTCCTGGACAGTCTGTGGTGCAACGTGTTGGTGGATGGAGCGAGACATGATGTCCCAGATGTGCTCAATTGGATTCAGGTCTGGGGAACGGGCAGGCCAGTCCATAGCATCAATACCTTCCTCTTGCAGGAACTGCTGACACACTCCAGCCACATGAGGTCTAGCATTGTCTTGCATTAGGAGGAACCCAGGGCCAACCGCACCAGCATATGGTCTCACAAGGGGTCTGAGGATCTTATCTCGGTACCTAATGGCAGTCAGGCTACCTCTGGCGAGCACATGGAGGGCTGTGCGGCCCCCCAAAGAAATGCCACCCCACACCATGACTGACTCACCTCCAAACCGGTCATGCTGGAGGATGTTGCAGGCAGCAGAACGTTCTCCACGGCATCTCCAGACTGTCATGTCTGTCACATGTGCTCAGTGTGAACCTGCTTTCATCTGTGAAGAGCATAGGGCGCCAGTGGCGAATTTGCCAATCTTGGTGTTCTCTGGCAAATGAAAAACATCCTGCACGGTGTTGGGCTGTAAGCACAACCCCCACCTGTGGACATCGGGCCCTCATACCACCCTCATGGAGTCTGTTTCTGACCGTTTGAGCAGACACATGCACATTTGTGGCCTGCTGGAGGTCATTTTGCAGGGCTCTGGCAGTGCTCCTCCAGCTCCTCCTCGCACAAAGGCGGAGGTAGTGGTCCTGCTGCTGGTTTGTTGCCCTCCTACGGCCTCCTCCACGTTTCCTGATGTACTGGCCTGTCTCCTGGTAGCGCCTCCATGCTCTGGACACTACGCTGACAGACACAGCAAACCTTCTTGCCACAGCTCGCATTGATGTGCCATCCTGGATGAGCTGCACTACCTGAGCCACTTGTGTTGGTTGTAGACTCCGTCTCATGCTACCACTAGAGTGAAATCACCGCCAGCATTCAAAAGTGACCAAAACATCAGCCAGGAAGCATAGGAACTGAGAAGTGGTCTGTGGTCACCACCTGCAGAACCATTTCCTTTATTGGGGGTGTCTTGCTAAATGCCTATGATTTCCACCTGTTGTCTATTCCATTTGTAGATGTACTGGAGAGAATCCTATTACAACAACCTGTAGTGACAGGAGTGTTGTAGATGTACTGGAGAGAATCCTGACTATTACAACAACCTGTAGTGACAGGAGTGTTGTAGATGTACTGGAGAGAATCCTATTACAACAACCTGTAGTGACAGGAGTGTTGTAGATGTACTGGAGAGAATCCTGACTATTACAACAACCTGTAGTGACAGGAGTGTTGTAGATGTACTGGAGAGAATCCTGACTATTACAACAACCTGTAGTGACAGGAGTGTTGTAGATGTACTGGAGAGAATCCTGACTATTACAACAACCTGTAGTGACAGGAGTGTTGTAGATGTACTGGAGAGAATCCTGACTATTACAACAACCTGCAGTGACAGGAGTGTTGTAGATGTACTGGAGAGAATCCTGACTATTACAACAACCTGTAGTGACAGGAGTGTTGAAGATGTACTGGAGAGAATCCTACTACAACAACCTGTAGTGACAGGAGTGTTGTAGATGTACTGGAGAGAATCCTGACTATTACAACAACCTGCAGTGACAGGAGTGTTGTAGATGTACTGGAGAGAATCCTACTACAACAACCTGTAATGACAGGAGTGTTGTAGATGTACTGGAGAGAATCCTGACTATTACAACAACCTGTAGTGACAGGAGTGTTGTAGATGTACTGGAGAGAATCCTGACTATTACAACAACCTGTAGTGACAGGAGTGTTGTAGATGTACTGGAGAGAATCCTGACTATTACAACAACCTGTAGTGACAGGAGTGTTGTAGATGTACTGGAGAGAATCCTGACTATTACAACAACCTGCAGTGACAGGAGTGTTGTAGATGTACTGGAGAGAATCCTGACTATTACAACAACCTGTAGTGACAGAAGTGTTGTAGATGTACTGGAGAGAATCCTGACTATTACAACAACCTGTAGTGACAGGAGTGTTGTAGATGTACTGGAGAGAATCCTGACTATTACAACAACCTGTAGTGACAGGAGTGTTGTAGATGTACTGGAGAGAATCCTGACTATTATAACAACCTGTAGTGACAGGAGTGTTGTAGATGTACTGGAGAGAATCCTATTACAACAACCTGTAGTGACAGGAGTGTTGTAGATGTACTGGAGAGAATCCTGACTATTACAACAACCTGTAGTGACAGGAGTGTTGTAGATGTACTGGAGAGAATCCTGACTATTACAACAACCTGCAGTGACAGGAGTGTTGTAGATGTACTGGAGAGAATCCTGACTATATTTTAAGTCATTAGACGTAGTGACAGAGACAAGACATGATCATAAAATCAAGAGCTATACATGAACACAATCGAAGGGAAGTGTGCCTCCCAAAATGTCACCCTATTTCCCCCCCAACTAGTGCATTACTGTTGTCATTTGGGAAGCAGGCAAGGAGTGAGTTCAACTCGGACGACTTGAAAACGGTTGACGGCAGTAGCAGAATGAGAGACAGACAGACAGGCGGGCGACAGGGAATCATTTATTCATTACGAAGTGAAAGCTGGGAACATGAATATGTAAAACAGGGCAGTGTCTCCTACAGTGTCTTCCTAGTTCTCAAATAAAAACCAAAAGTTAAAAAAAACAACGTCCGCGGCAAATATAACCTGACCACTTCAGTCTCAAATGCCGCCCGATTCCCTACGGCTGCCTGGTGCAAAGGAGGCGCACTACCTAGGGAATAGGAAGGCATTTGGGAATCCTCTTTATTCTCTCACCACAAACAGGGGGATTTGTATCATAACGAGAATCATCCATCTAATAGTCTCTACTACCCACTGCAAAAAATAACACCACAGCAGCCCAAAGTCACAACTCGAACAAGCTAAAAACGCAAACCACTATTCTGTCCATCTGCCGTCGTGCCCCTACGTGACCTGCCTCTATGTTTAGAAACAAGCGGAAGCATGGCAGCATGAAGACCCAAAGGGGCCCTGTTTTAAAGAAATAAACCCACTACACTGCCCAACCTACGTACTGCACTGAGCCGTTATATGATCTAGGGTGAGTCCCAAATGGGACCCTATTCCCTGTATAGAGCACTATTTACGTCCAGTCGTGCAATATAAAGGAATTAGGGTTCCACTTGGAATGGGATGTTGTCTATACTGATGGAACAACAAGCTAACATCACAGCTAACACTTCCACATTACCTTCCACTGCTTTAACTAATTCATGGAAAAAGCTTCTCACTAAGTTCTCTCTTCCCCTCCTCCACCACCCCTCTCCTCCTCTACCACCCACCTCCCTCTCTACTCCTCTACCACCCATCTCCTCTACTCCCTCCTCTCTCTCCCCCTCTACCACCCACCACCTCTCCTCCCTCCCCCTCTACCACCCACCACCTCTCCTCCCTCCCCCTCTACTCCCTCCTTCACCTCTCTCCCCCTCTACCGCCCACCTCCTCCCCCTCTACCACCCACCTCCTCTCCTCCCTCCCCCTCTACCACCCACCCCCTCTCCTCCACCTCCCTCCCACCCCCCTCAGCAGCAGCGCTAGGAGGAGGAATATTGATCAGACGATCTAGCTGCTTAGCCCCTGGGCAGCGGCCCAAACGACAACCCTATAAAGTTCTGCTCAGAAGTAGTGCACTATATAGGTAAGAGGGTTAAGGGTGGCATTTAGGATGCACTGCGGTCTCATTGACAGTCGATGGAGCCCGGACGCCCTGGTGAACAAAGTTATTCTATTCACCAGACCTCCTCTACAGCCCGGTCTATTCACCAGACCCCCTCCAGACCCCCTCTACAGCCTAGTCTATTCACCAGACCCCCCTCTACAGCCTAGTCTATTCACCAGACCCCCTCTACAGCCTGGTCTATTCACCAGACCCCCCTCTACAGCCTAGTCTATTCACCAGACCCCCTCTACAGCCCGGTCTATTCACCAGACCCCCTCTACAGCCTGGTCTATGCACCAGACCCCCTCTCCAGCCTAGTCTATTCACCAGACCCCCTCTACAGCCTAGTCTATTCACCAGACCCCCCTCTACAGCCTAGTCTATTCACCAGACCCCCTCTACAGCCTAGTCTATTCACCAGACCCCCTCTACAGCCCGGTCTATGCACCAGACCCCCTCTACAGCCTGGTCTATGCACCAGATCCCCTCTACAGCCTAGTCTATTCACCAGACTCCCTCTACAGCCTAGTCTATTCACCAGACCCCCCTCTACAGCCTAGTCTATTCACCAGACCCCCCCTCTACAGCCTAGTCTATTCACCAGACCCCCCTCTACAGCCTAGTCTATTCACCAGACCCCCTCTACAGCCTGGTCTAGTCACCAGACCCCCTCTACAGCCTGGTCTAGTCACCAGACCCCCTCTACAGCCTGGTCTAGTCACCAGACCCCCTCTATAACCTCACTGACTTATCAAACTCTTGAGATTGAGCAGGGTGTGTCAGCTAGGAGGAGGAATATTGATCAGACGATCTAGCTGCTTAGCCCCTGGGCAGCGGCCCAAACGACAACCCTATAAAGTTCTGCTCAGAAGTAGTGCACTATATAGGTAAGAGGGTTAAGGGTGGCATTTAGGATGCACTGCGGTCTCATTGACAGTCGATGGAGCCCGGACGCCCTGGTGAACAAAGTTATTCTATTCACCAGACCTCCTCTACAGCCCGGTCTATTCACCAGACCCCCTCCAGACCCCCTCTACAGCCTAGTCTATTCACCAGACCCCCCTCTACAGCCTAGTCTATTCACCAGACCCCCTCTACAGCCTGGTCTAGTCACCAGACCCCCTCTACAGCCTGGTCTAGTCACCAGACCCCCTCTATAACCTCACTGACTTATCAAACTCTTGAGATTGAGCAGGGTGTGTCAGCTCATTTCATGATTTTTATTGACTGTGTGTGTGTGGTACAATGTGTGTGTGAAGTCCCCTGGGATTGTGTTACGTATTAAACCAGAAGGCTGTGAGAGAATGATTGTTCTCTCTGTTAGCTTTGGCTTTCTGCATACAGTGAGGCACACAATACCTCATCCAGACTACTCTTTAAAACCTGGGGGGGTTAACGACAGGGAAGACAACACCTCATCCAGACTACTATTTAAAACCTGTGGGGGGTAACGACAGGGAAAACAACACCTCATCCAGACTACTCTTTAAAACTACTCTTTATCCTGCTAACTGTTCCAAATGTCCAAACTGAATTTGGTAAAAGGGCTTTTATGTACTCTGCATCATCATCTTGGAACACCTTACAAAATACTTTTTAAACTGGAAGAACTTGTCCCGATTGGTGTTTTTAAATCACCGATGAAAGATTTTTAATTAACTAAAACATTTACAGTTCTAAATGTCAAAGAGGACAACAGAAACCGATTTACTGAACTTAAAAAAACACTCAATAATGACTATTCAGTGTTACAATAGCAATCAGACCTGGGGGTGTGGTCTATGGTCAATATACCACGGCTAAAGGGCTGTTCTTAAGCACGACACAACGCAGAGTGCCTGGATACAGCCCTTGGCCGTGGTACATCGGCCGTATACCACAAACCCCCGAGGTGTCTTATTGATATTATAAACTGGTTACCAATCAGAGCAGTAAAAACACATGTATTCTTCATAACCGTGGTATACGGTCCGATAGACAAACAGCTTTCAGCCAATCAGCATTCAGGGTTGAAACCAGCCAGTGTATAATAAGTATGAAGGGATACGCCACTAAAACGTCAAACTTTTATTAGACAGAACACATCGAGATGGAAAAAAAAAAAAATCTACTTTTTTTTTTTTTTTTACGTAAACAAAACTTAAAACCCAAAGCTTCACCAGAGTAACGAGACAATAGAGACGGTTCAGAGTGGAAAGACCCGTCAGATCTACACTATGATATACGGCACACAGTGGACTACCCTCCAACACACCCTCCCACCAGTCAACGCAATTGTAAAATATGTTAGAATGTAATTCTATAAAATACACAGGGGGCATCTCACATCACAGGTTAGGGGTAGAGGGGTCAGGGGTCAAAAAAGGATTAGCTGTCAGAATTAAATCTTACAGTATCAATGAAACCATCCTTCTCATACCAACATTGGAATAAAATCAAAACAAGGTATATGGAGGGGGTGGGGCCCTTTTGCTTTGTTTTCCCCCTAGAGACGTCATACGGTAGGACAGAAACGGAGCAATCAGAATGCAGTCGTTTGATTGAAACAATGAGACTGTTAAGAGGAGAGAGAGCTCAGTGGTCCACCTTAGTGAGTCTGTATAGAGACATCAGGTCAAACCGGACAGCTGGACTAGACCAGGGAAGGGAAAGGAGGAATGATTTCCAAACAATTCTTATTCTTATTTTTATTTTCTCACTCTTTCTATTTTTGTGACAAGACAAAAAACAAAAACAAGAAAAGAGTCTCCAACCATCCAACTGGCTCGCTATCCCCAACCCTGTAGCTCCACCTCCTCTCACCACCCCCTGACCAACGGACTGCTCCGTCTCTAGATGCTATCCATGGCTTTGAACTCGCTGAGGGCCTGGACAGGGTTGATGTGCTTCTTTTGGGATGACCTCTTGACCTAAAAAAAAGTTGAGAGTTGAGTTGAGAAGATAGACACTATTTTAAAAATGTCTGTTTTCATAGAAATGTGTCTTGCATCATTAAATCTCCTTACAGGCCATATGAGAAACATATAAGGCTGGTTTCCCGGACACAGATTAAGCCTAGTCCTGGAATTAGATTCCACATTGAAAGCTTTTTAAATCCAGGACTATGTTTATCTGTCGTGGACAAAGTGATTAAAGCTGGAATCGTTAGCGGGGAAACTACCACGTCCGTTTGAGATTATACAAAAGACGTTACTTTAAAACAACAAATTCATGAAAACATTCATAGCAAATGCTTTCGCTTTCGTCCGAACTTCACCTCTAGCGGATCCGTTCCCCCTTTCAGATGACAACAGCTTTAAACAACATGATTCCCATTACCTTGTTGTTGGATCCATCTTCCTGTTTCTCTCTCTTCACCAGGGGTTTCTTCTCTGGGGCCTTCATCTTCCAGGAGATAGCAGGCATGTTGAGGGACTGCATGGCCATGGACTTCTGGTACTTAGTGGAGGCCACGTAGCTCGCCTTGACTGTGGACACCACCGTATTCATCAGGTTCTTAGCTGCCTGGATCAGAGACATGGCACTGTCCACCTGGTGGGAGAAGGGAGGGAGGGGAGACGAGGGGAGAAGGGAGGGAGGGGAGACGAGGGGAGAGGTGGGGGGGGGGGGGGGGACGAGGGGAGAGGTAGGGGGGACGGGACGAGGGGAGAGGTAGGGGGGGGGACGAGGGGAGAGGTGGGGGGGGGAGGACGAGGGGAGAGGTAGGGGGGGGGACGAGGGGAGAGGTGGGGGGGGGACGAGGGGAGAGGTAGGGGGGGGACGAGGGGAGAGGTAGGGGGGGGGGGACGAGGGGAGAGGTGGGGGGGGACGAGGGGAGAGGTGGGGGGGGGGACGAGGGGAGAGGTAGGGGGGACGGGACGAGGGGAGAGGTAGGGGGGACGGGACGAGGGGAGAGGTAGGGGGGGGGCGAGGGGAGAGGTAGGGGGGGGGGCGAGGGGAGAGGTAGGGGGGGGGACGAGGGGAGAGGTAGGGGGGGGCGAGGGGAGAGGTGGGGGGGGGACGAGGGGAGAGGTGGGGGGGGACGAGGGGAGAGGTGGGGGGGGGGGCGAGGGGAGAGGTGGGGGGGGGGACGAGGGGAGAGGTGGGGGGGGGGGGGGGGGGGACGAGGGGAGAGGTAGGGGGACGGGACGAGAGGAGAGGTGGGGGGGAGGAGATAGAGAGGAGACAAGGTTAGCCAGTGCTTAAGGTAGAAGTTGTCCTCTTAACCACAGCTCTAGGATCAGATAACTTACTTAACCTTGGGAATATTATACAGTATAACCATATAGATACATCCCAAAAATGACCCCAAGTGGACCCCCCTTGGTCAAAGTAATGCACTATTATAGGCATTAGGGTGCCATTTGGGAGCACATTATATCTGACCCCAGATCAGCAGTTAGAGACAACCTGTATTTCCACCTGTAATGTTTCCCACCACCACCCTCATTGATCAGAGGGACACGGAGTTCATATGATCCTATGTGTCTGGCTTTAGCCAATGTCTCAGGCTACATCCCCAATGGCCTCCTATTCCCTATATAGTGCACTACTTTTGACTAGGGCACATAGGTCAAGAAGGCCTAAGGCTCTGGGGTCAAAAGTAGTGCAACTATAATAGGTCATAGGTTGGTGTTTGGGCTGCAGCCCGAGTGTTACTGTACTGTATCTGAAGGTGGGGAATACCTGGCTCTCTAGGAATGCTTGGGAAACCTCCTGTAAAAGGGAAAAGGGAGAGAGGGAACTTGAACGTTAATAGTTGGAACTGTAGAAGTCAAGTGCAACATGATGGAGCCTCGGGGTAAAGGCTTCAGAGCAGGACAAGGCCGCAGCCGGGTGACTGTTGTACATCCAGCAGATTGACCATGTGGTGAACAGGGTATAACTGAATAACATCCAGCAGATGGACCATGTGGTGAACAGGGTATACCTGAATAACATCCAGCAGATGGACCATGTGGTGAACAGGGTATAACTGAATAACATCCAGCAGATGGACCATGTGGTGAACAGGGTATAACTGAATAACATCCAGCAGATGGACCATGTGGTGAACAGGGTATAACATCCAGCAGATTGACCATGTGGTGAACAGGGTATACCTGAATAACATCCAGCAGATGGACCATGTGGTGAACAGGGTATAACTGAATAACATCCAGCAGATGGACCATGTGGTGAACAGGGTATAACTGAATAACATCCAGCAGATGGACCATGTGGTGAACAGGGTATAACTGAATAACATCCAGCAGATGGACCATGTGGTGAACAGGGTATACCTGAATAACATCCAGTAGATGGACCATGTGGTGAACAGGGTATACCTGAATAACATCCAGCAGATGGACCATGTGGTGAACAGGGTATAACTGAATAACATCCAGCAGATGGACCATGTGGTGAACAGGGTATAACTGAATAACATCCAGCAGATGGACCATGTGGTGAACAGGGTATAACTGAATAACATCCAGCAGATGGACCATGTGGTGAACAGGGTATAACTGAATAACATCCAGCAGATGGACCATGTGGTGAACAGGGTATAACATCCAGCAGATTGACCATGTGGTGAACAGGGTATACCTGAATAACATCCAGCAGATGGACCATGTGGTGAACAGGGTATAACTGAATAACATCCAGCAGATGGACCATGTGGTGAACAGGGTATACCTGAATAACATCCAGCAGATGGACCATGTGGTGAACAGGGTATAACTGAATAACATCCAGCAGATGGACCATGTGGTGAACAGGGTATAACTGAATAACATCCAGCAGATGGACCATGTGGTGAACAGGGTATACCTGAATAACATCCAGCAGATGGACCATGTGGTGAACAGGGTATAACTGAATAACATCCAGCAGATGGACCATGTGGTGAACAGGGTATAACTGAATAACATCCAGCAGATGGACCATGTGGTGAACAGGGTATACCTGAATAACATCCAGTAGATGGACCATGTGGTGAACAGGGTATACCTGAATAACATCCAGCAGATGGACCATGTGGTGAACAGGGTATACCTGAATAACATCCAGCAGATGGACCATGTGGTGAACAGGGTATACCTGAATAACATCCAGCAGATGGACCATGTGGTGAACAGGGTATAACTGAATAACATCCAGCAGATGGACCATGTGGTGAACAGGGTATAACTGAATAACATCCAGCAGATGGACCATGTGGTGAACAGGGTATAACTGAATAACATCCAGCAGATGGACCATGTGGTGAACAGGGTATACCTGAATAACATCCAGCAGATGGACCATGTGGGGAACAGGGTTTAACATCCAGCAGATTGACCATGTGGTGAACAGGGTATAACATCCAGCAGATGGACCATGTGGGGAACAGGGTATACCTGAATAACATCCAGCAGATGGACCATGTGGGGAACAGGGTATACCTGAATAACATGCAGTAGATTGACCATGTGGTGAACAGGGTATACCTGAATAACATCCAGCAGATGGACCATGTGGTGAACAGGGTATAACTGAATAACATCCAGCAGATGGACCATGTGGTGAACAGGGTATACCTGAATAACATGCAGTAGATTGACCATGTGGGGAACAGGGTATACCTGACTAACTGCTTATAAATCAGGCGCCAAAGACAAAGATCAGTGGGAAAAGGTTGTGGCGGACTACTACTGCTACTGCTGCTGCTACTGCTACTACTACTACTACTACTACTACTGCTACTACTACTACTACTACTACTACTACTACTACTACTACTACTACTACTACTACTGCTACTACTACTACTACTACTACTACTACTACTACTACTACTACTACTACTACTACTACTACTACTACTGCTACTGCTACTACTACTACTACTACTACTACTACTACTACTACTGCTACTGCTACTACTACTGCTACTACTACTACTACTACGGTCAGTGTGAACCGGAGTGACTTGACAAAGTGGGCCAAACAAACTGTAACTACGAAAACAAAACAGAGTCAAAATGGTTTCAGTCTGCCGTGAAGCGTTCATCCATGTTTAACGGGAAAGAGTCTAGCTACAATTTCAGACATTATACGTTTCTAATTTGATCAGAAAGTAATTTTCACTGCAAGTTAAGGCTTACTGTTAGGTTGCTAGGGAACGTCAGCCTGCTAGCTCGCTAGCTAACGTTACGTGTATGATCTGTGTAGTAATATCAGTTGTATATCAGACAGCCATTTTGCATTGCTAGTTACAGCCTAACGTTAGCTAGCTAGCTAGCTAACATTGAACCTACCTGCAGATTCATGTATGGTGGCTAGCTATGACAATCACATCTATTGCTAGTACTGTATTGGTTGGGAATTGTGGTTCATTGTTTAGCTAGCTAGCTACATGTCTAAACAAAAGACTCCACTTCGCCAGATGATTACATGACCATCCACTTAGCTAGATGTGGCTGGGAGGTGATTACAGCCATCTATTGTATTTAATGAACATGTCTAGACAGTAGTGACTCATCCACCTAGCTTGATGTGGCTGGGAGGTGATTACAGCCATCTATTGTATTTAATGAACATGTCTAGACAGTAGTGACTCATCCACCTAGCTAGATGTGGCTGGGAGGTGATTATAGCATTTCATTCACATGACCCATCAATTTAGACAACTGTCTGGGTAAGAATCATCTAATCATTATATAATATGAATACAATATTTTAATCTGGCCACTTTCTATTTTTGATATTGCTACTATGAGAGTAACTAATACACTTTGTATTGTGAAGAACAACATGACCTGCACCAAAGTCAGATTAGGATATAGGCCAAGGACTAGATAAACTACTTTTTGCTACTATTTTCACCACTTTTAGTCTCGAAATCTTCGGTTGTTTACTACACTACCTCACGCTGTTTAGCACATGGCCTCACATGTGAATCCTTAATGAGGTGGGTGGGGCTAAGGATTAGGAGGGTGTGAACGATGCTGAATGGGTGTCGACAAGGAAGAGCTCTCCAGTAGCTGGACCAAAACATTCAAGGGCCATTTTCTCAAATGTAGGGTTACAAGTTTATCGACTTTTAAAAGTATAATTACCTTCTCATTGTTCCTCAACTGCAATGTACGATAAACCATTTTCTATCTCTAAATCTCTACTTTTATCCAATGTACAAAAAAAAAAAAACATTCAAATTTAGCTACATAAGACCTAGGGCTGACCCCATTTTGTCGACTGGTCGATTGTTTGGTCGCCCAAGATTTTTTTTTATAGTTGAGCAATCACTAGAAAAAAATAAATGTCACGGCACCTGTCTGATTGACGCCTGTCTCAGTGGACTAAACCATTGCGGAGGCTACAGGGATGACACGGTCCATCACTTTAAAGAACGTGACACTGAAATTGTATATCGGTTATATCATGGAAAAGTCTTGTATGTATGTAACAAAGCACTTTCTCCCACGTTGGATACGGTCGCTGTCCGTGGTTCTGAAACAATCTTCAGTGCACCGTTGAATTGCTACCTTTTTCCCCCAAGTTGCTAATGTGTATAATTACTAAATAAACCAGCATATTGAGATTGAGAACAATGCGGAGGAGGCAGCAGCAGAGACGAGGAAACAGCCCTGGCCTTAGCCTAATTGCGGATAGAGGAAACCAAGATAATTGGGTCTATAATCAATAACCTAGCTGTTAAAATGTGCCTGGCTTTATTAAATCATCCATTATATCTCTACTGAAAAAAAAAAAGACCAATCTTGCTTCGGATGCCTTTGTGTAATAGCCTACTGATTCTGTGAGCGCCAAGCTTCATGCAACATGACGGACAAAATAATTTCACAGATTGGTCTGTTTTTTAAATCTCTGCTATGCTGTAATGAGGGGTGGCAGGTAGTCTAGCGGTTAAGAGCGTTGGGCGTTGTAACCTGAAAAGGTTGCAAGATGGAATCCTTGAGCTGACAAGGTAAATAAAAACAAATCGGACTAACTGTCCTTCTGCCCCTTGAACAAGGCAGTTAACCCACTGTTCCCCGGTAAGGCCGTCCTTCTGCCCCTTGAACAAGGTGGTTAAACCCACTGTTCCCCGGTAAGGCCGTCCTTCTGCCCCTTGAACAAGGCAGTTAACCCACTGTTCCCCGGTAAGGCCGTCCTTCTGCCCCTTGAACAAGGCAGTTAACCCCACTGTTCCCCGGTAAGGCCGTCCTTCTGCCCCTTGAACAAGGCAGTTAACCCACTGTTCCCCGGTAAGGCCGTCCTTCTGCCCCTTGAACAAGGTGGTTAACCCACTGTTCCCCGGTAAGGCCGTCCTTCTGCCCCTTGAACAAGGTGGTTAAACCCACTGTTCCCCGGTAAGGCCGTCCTTCTGCCCCTTGAACAAGGTGGTTAAACCCACTGTTCCCCGGTAAGGCCGTCCTTCTGCCCCTTGAACAAGGCAGTTAACCCACTGTTCCCCGGTAAGGCCGTCCTTCTGCCCCTTGAACAAGGCAGTTAACCCACTGTTCCCCGGTAAGGCCGTCCTTCTGCCCCTTGAACAAGGCAGTTAACCCACTGTTCCCCGGTAAGGCCGTCCTTCTGCCCCTTGAACAAGGTGGTTAACCCACTGTTCCCCGGTAAGGCCGTCCTTCTGCCCCTTGAACAAGGTGGTTAACCCACTGTTCCCCGGTAAGGCCGTCCTTCTGCCCCTTGAACAAGGCAGTTAACCCACTGTTCCCCGGTAAGGCCGTCCTTCTGCCCCTTGAACAAGGTGGTTAACCCACTGTTCCCCGGTAAGGCCGTCCTTCTGCCCCTTGAACAAGGCAGTTAACCCACTGTTCCCCGGTAAGGCCGTCCTTCTGCCCCTTGAACAAGGCGGTTAACCCACTGTTCCCCGATAAGGCCGTCCTTCTGCCCCTTGAACAAGGCAGTTAACCCACTGTTCCCCGATAAGGCCGTCCTTCTGCCCCTTGAACAAGGCGGTTAAACCCACTGTTCCCCGGTAAGGCCGTCCTTCTGCCCCTTGAACAAGGCGGTTAAACCCACTGTTCCCCGGTAAGGCCGTCCTTCTGCCCCTTGAACAAGGCAGTTAACCCACTGTTCCCCGATAAGGCCGTCCTTCTGCCCCTTGAACAAGGCAGTTAACCCACTGTTCCCCGATAAGGCCGTCCTTCTGCCCCTTGAACAAGGCAGTTAACCCACTGTTCCCCGGTAAGGCCGTCCTTCTGCCCCTTGAACAAGGCAGTTAACCCACTGTTCCCCGGTAAGGCTGTCCTTCTGCCCCTTGAACAAGGCAGTTAACCCACTGTTCCCCGGTAAGGCCGTCCTTCTGCCCCTTGAACAAGGCAGTTAACCCACTGTTCCCCGGTAAGGCCGTCCTTCTGCCCCTTGAACAAGGCAGTTAACCCACTGTTCCCCGGTAAGGCCGTCCTTCTGCCCCTTGAACAAGGCAGTTAACCCACTGTTCCCCGGTAAGGCCGTCCTTCTGCCCCTTGAACAAGGTGGTTAACCCACTGTTCCCCGGTAAGGCCGTCCTTCTGCCCCTTGAACAAGGTGGTTAACCCCACTGTTCCCCGGTAAGGCCGTCCTTCTGCCCCTTGAACAAGGTGGTTAACCCCACTGTTCCCCGGTAAGGCTGTAAATAAAAATGTGTTCTTAAAGGACCTCGGCTCGCGGCCCTCGGCTCCCGGCCCCCGGCCCCCAGCCCCCGGCTCCCAGCCCCCGGCCCCCGGCCCCCAGCCCCCGGCTCCCAGCCCCCGGCTCCCAGCCCCCGGCTCCCAGCCCCCGGCTCCCAGCCCCCGGCTCCCAGCCCTCGGCCTCCAGACCCTCCTTTTCTTTCATCTCCTTGTTATTACAATTATTGTTGTGATGGTCATTCTAATAATAAGTAGTATTGTTATTAGTAGGCTTGGTATATAGTATAGTATCCTTGTATAAACACTTGTATAAGTGTATAAGCCTAAGAGCCCTTCCCGTCTAGTCTTAATACTGTAACTTACTTAGGTCTATAATTCAAAACGTATATAGGCTACCAGTATCAATCAATTATTTATTAGTTCATGCCATCACGCAGCATTTATGAGATATTCATGTTTTGAAATGCAATCAAGCATTTAAAAAAATAAATAATTAAATAACAAAGATAGCTTTGAATAATTCGCCTAAATAATAAAATAAACTGCAATTCACGAATGCATGCAACTGTTTTTATCCCCCCCCCCCCCCCCCCGATAGAACAGACTCTCTGATACACGTTGTAGCGGTATTTATTAGAGAGGGGTGAAGAATGATTTTGTTCGGGCGCCAGGCAGGCATTAACCATGCCGAAAGGAAAAGAGTAGAATAGAGAGAGTACCACTACCAGACCCACACACACACATCAGCAGAAGAGACTGCCTAGAGGGTAGCCTGTTTACCAGATAGCCAGTGGAGAGAAAAAAAGAATACACACCATATAAAACCCACATCACAGCACAGGGGTAACCGCAACAAGAATACCTCATACAATAATAATAATACTAATAATGGCAGAGCAATTTAACAGCAACTTCATACAAGAAAGAACCCAGTCATCAACATAGGATTTGCAATAATATGTATTATTGTCCAGTGGAGGAGTGCATGAATGTGGGGGGTGTTCATAGACACAACAAAGGCCTTAAAAATGTCCACAATCTTCTCGGCCACATGTCATTAGTACACCTCAATACAGTTCACATAATATACAACTTGCAAGCAACCTCCCTTTTAACTGAAATGTCCACCCAAATACTTCTGGCAGGGCAATAATAGTCCAGCTCTAATGAACTTCAATGGGAAGAGCATTGGAAAAATAGAGAGTCTGTTGCAGGGTAAAGCACTGGAACGATAGAGGGAAGAGAAAAAGAGAAAGAGAACAAGAGAGATCTTTGCTGTGGTCTTCAGGCGTGCAGATGTACTGTCTGACTGTCCGATGGTTTGTATGTTAAAGCTTCGCAACAATGTTGCTACTAATCCATGCGATTCATAACGGGCGCGGTCCCAAACGAAAACAACCACGACCTAGAGCGATCACGCCGATGATTGAGTTAAACACTCTATAAACTACACACGCTGAAAACAAACTAAACTTCTGCAGCACAGCACACACAATCAAACTGTCGCGCCACCAAAGAGCCCCTCCCCAAAGAGCTCCTCCCCAAAGAGCCCCTCCCCAAAGAGCCCCTCCCCAAAGAGCCCCTCCCCAAAGAGCCCCTCCCCAAAGAGCTGAATGAGCTCTCTTTATTTCCTCCTTCCTTACTGCTCATGCGCTCTTAAAAGTGGCAGTGCACGGTGAAGGCTCCGTGCAGATTTCGCCACAACGTGTTTAATATTGTTTACACTGTTTCAAATGGTCATAAAATTATAATATCACAGCACCTGTTTGGCACACATAAAACTAAAACGCAACACTTGCAGTATACACTCCTTTCTATTGATCTACAGTAGTTTCCACAACTAAGTGAAAACGTCTTCCGCAGATCTCGACTTCCCCTTTCCCTCCTGAGCAACCAGTAAACATTTCACCGATTCAAGTTTCTTTTCAAAGTCCTCCCTATTCGTTTTGCTGTCACGTGTTCCGAGTTTGTTATAAACAACGTGTTGATGATGGGTCAGGTCCCTATTGGTCACATGTAAACAACGTGTTGATGATGGGTCAGGTCCCTATTGGTCACATGTAAACAACGCGTTGATGATGGGTCAGGTCCCTATTGGTCACATACATGCTTTTGCCTACATGTTTCATGTAAATAGAGCACGGATGACTTTGGGCACCGGTTATATTTTGTCAATATCAGAATCAAAATAAAAGTTAAATAAATAAAGCCAAAGAAAAGTTAAGGAAATGAATGCACTGAAAAGGAAAATCGACCGTTCATGGTTTTAGTTGTGTTTGGTTTTATGTTCCCCTGAAACCTTGGGGCAACAGGGGGGGGGGGGGAAGAGTAGAGGCACAGTGACAGTCAGGTACAAATGCATAATGAAGAACTTCCTTCCTGTCATTCAGGGGTGAATCTTAATTTAATGTTAATTGTATAGCTTTCAACACCTTCTCCAAATACATTGGAGGAGAAGATCTTAAAGGGATACTTTATGTACTTCCCCAGAGTCAGATGAACTCGAGAATAGCGTATTTATGTCTCTGTGACCGGTATGAAGGAAGTTTTAGGTAGTTTTGTGAGCCAATGCTAACTAGCGTATAGCGGCAATGACAAGAAGAATGCTATCAGATACCCCATAGACTTCCAATCATTGCGCTAGCGCTAGTTAGCAACTTCCTTTAAAACTGCACACAGAGACATAAAAGCGCTAACCACATGTTCATCTGACCCTGGGAAGATAAAGGGCCTTATTGTCAAATCCCTAAATGTTTATGTTCCTCCCCTCAGGCTCTCTCCAATACGTTTAGAGAAGCAGGGAAGGAAGAGATTACAGGGAATCAAGTAAAGACAACTGAGCATCACTGTTTAAAATGTGAGCGCTCCTGCATGAGGTCCCAGGTGTTGCTGTTCCACTGAAGGACAGAGGCGTTGCTCTAATTTGAGATGGTGAATTAACAACCTCACCCAAATGAGTCTGGAGCCGGACCGGGGCTAACCCTCAGAACAGCCTCAATTCATCGGGGAATAGACTCTACAAGGTATTGAAAGTGTTCCACGGGGATGCTGGCCCATGTTGACGCCAATGCTTCCCACAGCTCTGTCAAGTTGGCTGGATGTCCTTTTGGTGGTGGGCCATTCTTGATACACACGGGAAACGTTGGAGCGTGAAAACCCCAGCAGCGTTGCGGTTCTTGACACAAACCGGTGCGCCTGGCACCTACTACCATACACTGTTCAAAAAGGTACTTCAATCTTTTGTCAATCAAATCATTGTCCTAGTTGTCTCAAGGCTTAAAAATCCTTCTTCAACCCGTCTCCTCCACTTCATCTACACTGATTGAAATGGATTTAACAAGTGACATCAAATCAGGGATCATAGCTTTGACCTGGTAAAAAGTAATGAATTTTAAAGTTTATAGTGCCATTTGGAACACAGGCCTTGGTAGAAACTGCTATTGTTGGAATAAACTGGGAGTGTCTGAAATGGTAGCCTATTCCCTACACTCACTATGTGGTTCACTGGTCATAAGTAGTGCACTATAAGGAATAGGGTGCCAACTGGGACTCACCCTACCACTGTGTTTCAGATCCACGGGACAAGAGGAGGAGTAGGGAAACGAGATGCTGGGATGGCGGATTGGTTTTAAGGCTCTTCCTAAAAAGTTAATATCTTCTGGCAGGATGTTATCTTAAAGGGATAGTTCAGGATTTTGGCAATGAAGCCCTTTATCCATTTCCCCCCAGAGTCAAATGAACTCATGGATACCATGTTTATGTCTCTGTGTGCAGTCTGAAGGAAGTTTCAAACTAGCATTAGCGCAATTGCTAGCTAGCATTAGCGCAATGACCAGATGTCTTTGGTAACTGCTAGCATGCTAGTAGAAACCATTGTCAAAAATCCCCAAGTATCCATTTAAGCCAGTGACTAAGCAACTGGGAGAAAGGAAAGGCATTTTGGGAAACGAGTCTCTTTAAGAGAGAACAGGAAAGGAAACAGCGAAGGGAAGACTATTTATATTAAGGCTGGGTCCATATGGTGCACACTACTTTTTAACCAGAGCCTTGGTCAAACGTAGTGCACTCGGAAAATTAGGGTGTCAATTTGTGACGAAAACAAATACTTTTATAAAAGCTGTTATTTATCTCCTTTTTTACTTCTTTATTCTGTTATTATCTGTATCAAACACAGTCTGTAAATTATACAAGGCAAGGGAATGAATCATTAGTTAAAAGGGAAGCAATGTATTGGGTTATTAAGTTTAAATCCAGTTATTTAATGAGGCTAAGAAATATTAAATTACAGATTTGCTTTGGAATGGAGAAACGGAACCGGTGGACGACTTCAATGGAGCGATTTAAAAAAGGGAAACGAGCAGAAAGGAGGATGAAACGTTTAGTTTATAACACGACTCACTAAAAGGTGTAAAACAGATTTTTCTCAACTCACGGAAGGAAATCTTAAGTGAAAATATTAGCTTAGTTAAAAGTTTAGTTTCAAAAAGGTCAAGTCTTCTGTCTACTTTAGAGCGCTGACACAAACGGCACCCTATTCCCTGTGTAGTACACTACTTTTGACCTGAGTAGAATGGACTCTGGACAAAAAGAAGTGCACTATATATGAAATAGGGTGCCATTTGGAACGAACCCTAAGGTTCTTTTAAGGTAGCAGAAGGTGGATGAAACCCAAGGTTACTTTGAGGCACTGGTGTAAAGTACTTAAGAAATAATAATTTAAAGTACTAATTAAGTAGTTTTTGGTGGTATCTGTACTTTACTATTTATATTTTTGCAGACTTGTTCCATACATTCTCTCTGACACCCAAAAGTACTCGTTTTTTTTACGTTTTGACAGGAAAATGGTCCAATTCACTCACTTATCAAGAGAACATCCCTGGTCATCCCTACTGCCTCTGATCTGGTGGACTCACTGAACAGAGAACATCCCTGGTCATCCCTACTGCCTCTGATCTGGAGGACTCACTAAACAGAGGACATCCCTGGTCATCCCTATAATGCCTCTGATCTGGAGGACTCGCTAAACAGAGAACATCCCTGGTCATCCCTACTGCCTCTGATTTGGAGGACTCACTAAACAGAGAACATCCCTGGTCATCCCTACTGCCTCTGATTTGGAGGACTCACTAAACAGAGAACATCCCTGGTCATCCCTACTGCCTCTGATTTGGAGGACTCACTAAACAGAGAACATCCCTGGTCATCCCTACTAACTCTGATCTGGAGGACTCACTAAACAGAGAACATCCCTGGTCATCCCTACTGCCTCTGATTTGGAGGACTCACTAAACAGAGAACATCCCTGGTCATCCCTACTGCTTCTGATCTGGTAGACTCACTAAACAGAGAACATCCCTGGTCATCCCTACTGTATCTGATCTGGAGGACTCACTAAACAGAAAACATCCCTGGTCATCCTGACTGCCTCTTATCTGGTGGACTCACTGAACAGAGAACATCCCTGGTCATCCCTACTGTATCTGATCTGGAGGACTCACTAAACAGAGAACATCCCTGGTCATCCCTACTGCCTCTGATCTGGAGGACTCACTAAACAGAGAACATCCCTGGTCATCCCTACTGTATCTGATCTGGAGGACTCACTAAACAGAGAACATCCCTGGTCATCCCTACTGTATCTGATCTGGAGGACTCACTAAACAGAGAACATCCCTGGTCATCCCTACTGTATCTGATCTGGAGGACTCACTAAACAGAGAACATCCCTGGTCATCCCTACTGCCTCTGATTTGGAGGACTCACTAAACAGAGAACATCCCTGGTCATCCCTACTGCTTCTGATCTGGTAGACTCACTAAACAGAGAACATCCCTGGTCATCCCTACTGTATCTGATCTGGAGGACTCACTAAACAGAAAACATCCCTGGTCATCCTGACTGCCTCTTATCTGGTGGACTCACTGAACAGAGAACATCCCTGGTCATCCCTACTGTATCTGATCTGGAGGACTCACTAAACAGAGAACATCCCTGGTCATCCCTACTGCCTCTGATCTGGAGGACTCACTAAACAGAGAACATCCCTGGTCATCCCTACTGTATCTGATCTGGAGGACTCACTAAACAGAGAACATCCCTGGTCATCCCTACTGTATCTGATCTGGAGGACTCACTAAACAGAGAACATCCCTGGTCATCCCTACTGTATCTGATCTGGAGGACTCACTAAACAGAGAACATCCCTGGTCATCCCTACTGCCTCTGGTCTGGAGGACTCACTAAACAGCGAACATCCCTGGTCATCCCTACTGCCTCTGATCTGGTAGACTCACTAAACAAAGAACATCCCTGGTCATCCCTACTGCTTCTGATCTGGGGGACTCACTAAACAGAGAACATCCCTGGTCATCCCTACTGCCTCTGATCTGGAGGACTCACTAAACAGAGAACATCCCTGGTCCTCCCTACTGCCTCTGATCTGGAGGACTCACTAAACAGAGAACATCTCCGGTCATCCCTACTGCCTCTGATCTGGAGGACTCACTAAACAGAGAACATCCCTGGTCATCCCTACTGTATCTGATCTGGAGGACTCACTAAACAGAGAACATCCCTGGTCATCCCTACTGTATCTGATCTGGAGGACTCACTAAACAGAGAACATCCCTGGTCATCCCTACTGCCTCTGATCTGGAGGACTCACTAAACAGAGAACATCCCTGGTCATCTCTACTGCCTCTGATCTGGAGGACTCACTAAACAGAGAACATCCCTGGTCATCCCTACTGCCTCTGATCTGGAGGACTCACTAAACACAAACGCTTCGTAAATTATAAACGAGTTTTGGAGTGTGCCCCTGACCTACCCCCCCCCCCAAAAAAAACCCAGCTGATTTTCAAAAATGAAACTGTGCCGTCTGGTTTGCTTAATATAAGGAATCAACATTTTACTTTTGATACTTAAGTATATTTAAAACTAAATACTTTTACTGAAGTAGTATTTTACTGGCTCTTTCACTTTCACTTGAGTCATTTTCTATTTAAGGATATCTTAACTTTTACTACAGTATGAGAATGGAGACCGTTTTCCACCATTGGAGCACATTTACACACGGTAGTTCATCTGATACCTTGATAATTATACACCATGCCGTTCCACGTTTGTTCTATTTCTGTAATTAACATATCAGCGTACACTTAATTTACAGGTAGTTAGCAATTTGGAAGAATTAATGACAGCAATGTAAGAAGTGGGCTGTGGATCAACGTTTCCCCAGGCTAACGAGGCAGATCAATGTGTTGCCCGTTTCCCCAGGCTAACGAGGCAGATCAATGTGTTGCCCGTTTCCCCAGGCTAACGAGGCAGATCAATGTGTTGCCCGTTTCCCCAGGCTAACAAGGCAGAACAAGTGGTAGCCAGTTCTTATTGTCATTCAGCAGGATTCTCAAACATAGTTCTTTAAAACAGATGGAACAGTGGAGAGAAGGCCAGGTGTGAGTCAGAAGAGCCATGGGTGGGATTTGAACCCATGCTGACTGGTATGTGTGTACCGGGGTCAGCGGCTCTAGAAGCAGGGCACAGCATGTATAGTGTTCGTAACAACGTAAAGCTAGACCACACAGCATGTACAGTGTTAATAACAATGTAAAGCTAGACCACACAGCATGTACAGTGTTAATAACACTGTAAAGCTAGACCACACAGCATGTACAGTGTTAATAACAATATAAAGCTAGACCACACAGCATGTACAGTGCAAATAACAATGTAAAGCTAGACCACACAGCATGTACAGTGCCAATAACAATGTAAAGCTAGACTACACAGCAGGATACAGCATGTACAGTGCCAATAACAATGTAAAGCTAGACTACACAGCAGGACACAGCATGTACAGTGTTAATAACAATGTAAAGCTAGACCACACAGCATGTACAGTGCCAATAACAATGTAAAGCTAGACCACACAGCATGTACAGTGCCAATAACAATGTAAAGCTAGACCACACAGCATGTACAGTGCCAATAACAATGTAAAGCTAGACCACACAGCATGTACAGTGCCAATAACAATGTAAATCTAGATCCTAAAAACCATTCCGGATCAAATGTTTTTCAGCCACTTTCTTCATCCCCATTGGCTGTACAGTAAATCATTTCAGTAGATAGATGCTTGACTGGTCTTGCATCCCAAATTCCCTATGTACAGCGCCTTCAGAAAGTAGTCATACCGCTCTACTTTTTCAACACTTGTGTTACAGCCTGAGTTTTAAATGTATGACATGTTTTTCTGTTTTGATTTTGTGTACTGGTTTATTATACACAATAATGTCGAAGTGAAATTATGTTTTCGGAACGTTTTACAAATTACTTCAATATTTTTTTTTTTTATGAAAAGCTGAAATGTATTGAGTCAATAAGTATTTTAACCCCTTTGTTGTGGCAAGTCTAAATAAGTTCAGGAGTAAAAATGTGCTTAAAAAGTCACAATAAGCTTCATGGACTCACTGTGTGCAATAGTGGTGTTGAACATGATTATCTCTGTACCCCACAAATACAATTATCTTTAAGGTGCCTGTCGAGCAGTGCATTTCAAACACAGATTCAACCACAAAGACCAGGGAGGTTTTCCAATGCCTCGCAAAGAAGGCCACCTATTGGTAGATGGGTTAACAAACAAAACATACATTGAATATCCCTTTGAGCATGGTGAAGTTATTAATTACACTTTGGATGGTGTATCAACACACCCAGTCACTACAAAAGTACAGGCCTAACTCAGTTGCCGGAGAGGAAGGAAACCGCTCAGGGATTTTACCATGAGGTCAATGGTGACTTTAAAACAGTTACAGAGTTTAACCTCTTAGAGCTCTAGGGGCGCTATTTCATTTTTGGATAAAAAACGTTCCCGTTTTAAGCGCGATATTTTGTCACGAAAAGATGCTCGACTATGCATATTCTTGACAGTTTTGGAAAGAAAACACTCTGAAGTTTCAGAATCTGCAAAGATTTTGTCTGTAAGTGCCCCAGAACTCATTCTACAGGCGAAACCAAGATGATGCATCACCCAGGAATTAGCAGAATTTCTGAAGCTCTGTTTTCCATTCTCTCCTTATATGGCTGTGATTGCGCAAGGAATGAGCCTACACTTTCTGTCGTTCGCCCAAGGTCTTAGCAGCATTGTGACGTATTTGTAGGCATATCATTGGAAGATTGGCCATAAGAGACTACATTTTCCAGAGGTCCGCCCGGTGTCCTTTGTCTAAATTTGTGCGTAATCTTCAGGTGCGGTCATTTTCTCCTGGGATTCAGGAGAGAAAGCATGTTTCCAAGAACGATGTATCAATGAAGAGATATGTGAAAAACACCTTGATGATTGATTCTAAACAACGTTTGCCATGTTTTCAGTCGATATTATGGAGTTAATTTGGAAAAAAGTTTGCGTTTTGAGGACTGAATTTATGGATTTTTTTTGGTAGCCAAATGTGATGTATAAAACGGAGCTATTTCTAATACACAAGGAATCTTTTTGGAAAAACTGAGCATCTGCTATCTAACTGAGAGTATCCTCATTGAAAACATCAGAAGTTCTTCAAAGGTAAATGATTTTATTTGAAGGCTTTTATGTTTTTGTTAATGT